>NC_060186.1:54386270-54463475 GCF_021184085.1 Oncorhynchus gorbuscha
TATGAGACATTTTTTAGTTTTTAGGGGTGCAACTGCATCTAGGGTATTGCGCAAGGTTAAATTGAGATCCTCAGTTAGGTGGTTAACGGATTTTTGTCCTCTGGCGTCCTTGGGTAGGCAGAGGGAGTCTGGAAGGGCATCAAGGAATCTTTGTGTTGTCTGTGAATTTATAGCACGACTTTTGATGTTCCTTGGTTGGGGTCTGAGCAGATTATTTGTTGCAATTGCAAACGTAATAAAATGGTGGTCTGATAGTCCAGGATTATGAGGAAAAACATTAAGATCCACAACATTTATTCCATGGGACAAAACTAGGTCCAGCGTATGACTGTGAGAGTGAGTGGGTCCAGAGACATGTTGGACAAAACCCACTGAGTCGATGATGGCTCCAAAAGCCTTTGGAGTGGGTCTGTGGACTTTTCCATGTGAATATTAAAGTCACCAAAGATTAGAATATTATCTGCAATGACTACAAGGTCTGATAGGAATTCAGGAACTCAGTGAGAAACGCTGTATATGGCCCAGGAGGCCTGTAAACAGTAGCTATAAAAAGTGATTGAGTAGGCTGCATAGATTTCATGACTAGAAGCTCAAAGACGAAAACGTCATTTTCTTTTTGTAAATTGAAATTTGCTATCGTAAATGTTAGCAACACCTCCGCCTTTGCGGGATGCACGGGGGATATGGTCACTAGTGTAGCCAGGAGGTGAGGCCTCATTTAACACAGTAAATTCATCAGGCTTAAGCCATGTTTCAGTCAGGCCAATCACATCAAGATTATGATCAGTGATTAGTTCATTGACTATAATTGCCTTTGAAGTAAGGGATCTAACATTAAGTAGCCCTATTTTGAGATGTGAGGTATCATGATCTCTTTCAGTAATGACAGGAATGGAGGTGGTCTTTATCCTAGTGAGATTGCTAAGGCAAACACCGCCATGTTTAGTATTGCCCAACCCAGGTCGAGGCACAGACACGGTCTCAATGGTGATAGCTAAGCTGACTACACTAACTATGCTAGTGGCAGACTCCACTATGCTGGCAGGCTGGCTAATAGCCTGCTGCCTGGCCTGCACCCTATTTCATTGTGGAGCTAGAGGAGTTAGAGCCCTGTCTATGTTGGCAGATAAGATGAGAGCACCCCTCCAGCTAGGATGGAGTCCGTCACTCCTCAGCAGGTCAGGCTTGGTCCTGTTTGTGGGCGAGTCCCAGAAAGAGGGCCAATTATCTACAAATTCTATCTTTGGGAGGGGCAGAAAACAGTTTTCAACCAGCGATTGAGTTGTGAGACTCTGCTGTAGAGCTCATCACTCCCCCTAACTGGGAGGGGCCAGAGACAATTACTCGATGCCGACACATCTTTCTAGCTGATATGCACGCAGAAGCTATGTTGCGCTTGGTGATCTCTGACTGTTTCATCCTAACATCGTTGGTGCCGACGTGGATAACAATATCTCTATACTCTCTACACTCGCCAGTTTTAGCTTTAGCCAGCACCATCTTCAGATTAGCCTTAACGTCGGTAGCCCTGCCCCGGGTAAACAGTGTATGATCGCTGGATGATTCGCTTTAAGTCTAATACTGCGGGTAATGGAGTCGCCAATGACTAGAGTTTTCAATTTGTCAGAGCTAATGGTGGGAAGCTTCGGCGTCTCAGACCCCGTAGCGGGAGGAGTAGAGACCAGAGAAGACTCGGCCTCTGACACCGACCCGCTGCTTAATGGGGAGAACCGGTTGAAAGTTTCTGTCTGCTGAATGAGCGACACCGGTTGAGCGTTCCTACAGCATTTCCTACCAGAAACCGTGAGAAAGTTGTCCGGCTGCGGGGACTGTGCCAGGGGATTTATACTACTATCTGTACTTACTGGTGGCACAGACGCTGTTTCATCCTTTCCTACACTGAAATTACCCTTGCCTAACGATTGCGTCTGAAGCTGGGCTTGCAGTACAGCTATCCTCGCCGTAAGGCGAGCACAGCGGCTGCAATTAGAAGGCATCATGTTAATGTTACTACTTAGCTTCGGCTGTTGGAGGTCCTGACGAATCGTGTCCAGATAAAGCGTCCGGAGTGAAAAAGTCGAGGAAAAAATAAATATATGAACGGTAATTAAAAAAGTGAAACCCGTAAAGTTGTCAGGTAGCAAAATAGGTTGGCAACAAAACCAATGGCAAGGATGACTCCTTGCTGTCCCCAGTCCACCTGGCCATGCTGCTGCTCCAGTTTCAACTGGCCTGGGCCCTAGGACCATGTCCCAGGACTACCTGACATGAGGACTCCTTGCTGTCCCCAGTCCACCTGGCCATGCTCCTGCTCCAGTTTCAACTGTTCTGCCTTATTATTATTTGACCATGCTGGTCATTTATGAACATTTGAACATCTTGGTCATGTTCTGTTATAATCTCTACCCGGCACAGCCAGAAGAGGACTGGCCACCCCACATAGCCCGGTTCCTCTCTAGGTTTCTTCCTAGGTTTTGGCCTTTCTAGGGAGTTTTTCCTAGCCACCGTGCTTTTACACCTGCATTGTTTGCTGTTTGGGGTTTTAGGCTGGGTTTCTGTACAGCACTTTGAGATATCAGCTGATGTACGAAGGGCTATATAAATAAATTTGATTTGATTTGATTTGATTCTGTACATGGCCTTCTTTCCCACCTCCTTGAACTCCCCCAGCTCCGGGGTATGGAAGGAAAGCAGCATCCCCACGTCCTCCTCGAATGCCCCCATCGCAGCACTAACATTCAGCGCAGGACACACGTAATCCAGACCCTCCTTCCACCGGTCAGAATTGGAAGTGTCAGTCACATACTGCAGATGAAGCAATGGCAAGGAGTCACAGACCTCAGCTATAACCTTCCTCAGGGATCCTTCATTACACCTGGCACAGAGAAACCAGTAAGCCTCGCTCTTAAAAAACAAAGCATTGGTTCAATCGCCAGGCTATATAACTGCCCTGAAATTGGGCATCCCTGCCTGATGCTCCTTTGGACAGGGATGGGGCAACTCAAACCACCCCCCACCTTCACCATACACGAGGCCCCAGCAGCAAATTCATCCAAGACAAAAAAACATCCCCAAACCCAAAGGTTTTCATTGTTTTAAACAAGTACTGGTGGTCCACACGATCAAAAGCCTTCTCCTGATCCAAAGAAAGTAAACCCACATTTACGTCCGACAGTTTACAAATGTCTAAAACGTCTCTTATCAGAAACAAGTTATCAACGATAGAGCGATCAGGTACACAGTAGGACTGGTCCTTGTGGATCAACAATCTCAGATACTCCTTCAACCTGTTTGAGAGACATTTAGAAACAATTTTGTATTCTGCGCACAGCAAAGCAACAGGTCTCCAATTTTTTTATGAGAGACAAATCCCCCCTTTTTTGGCAACAGTGAAAGCACCGCACGTTGACAGGATACAGGAAGAGAACCCTCATGAAAAGATTCACACACCACCCCATAAAAATCCTCCCCAATAGACCCCCAAAAGTGCTTATAAAACTCAGATGGTAAACCATCGATGCCAGGGGCTCGGCCTGTTGAGAGCTGCATAACTGCTGTGGACAGCTCTTGCAGTGTAATGTCAGAATCCAATGCGACTCTCTGCTCAGGTCCCAATTGAGAAAGACCGTGTAACAACTGTCCAGTACACAGAGAGTCACAATCCTCCGCCTTATAGAGGGCCGAGTAGAAATCCATGGCATGTTGACGCATTTCACTGTCATCCGTGGTCACCTTCCCATCAGGGAGATGAAGGCAGACCATCTGTTTACGTTGCAATGTCGACTGACCTAGGTTTAATATAAAAAAGCGCTAGGAGCATCCATATCCTTGAGGGAAGCAAAATGAGACCTAATCAAGGCACCCTTCACTCTTTCATGCAGAAACGACCTCAGTTCATGTCTCTTGTCCTGTAAGTTCATGACTGGTCCAGGGTCGTTCTGAGTGAGCAGCTTCAATTCAATAGACTTGATGTCCTGTTCAAGGGCCTTGATAGTCTCTTTAACTTCAATATGAGACAAAGCAGTATACTGTTGGCTTGTCACCAAAAGCACTCACAAACTTCTACAAATGCAAAATCGAGAGCATCCTGGCGGGCTGTATCACCGCCTGGTACGGCAACTGCTCCGCCCTCAACCGTAAGGCTCTCCAGAGGGTAGTGAGGACTGCACAACGCATCACCGGGGGCAAACTACCTGACCTCCAGGACACCTACACCACCCGATGTTACAGGAAGATCATCAAGGACATCAACCACCCGAACCACTGCCTGTTCACCCCACTATCATCCAGAAGGCGAGGTCAGTACAGGTGCATCAAAGCTGGGACCGAGAGACTGAAAAACAGCTTCTATCTCAAGGCCATCAGACTGTTAAACAGCCACCACTAACAACACACTGTCATTGACACTGTCATTGACACTGTCATTGACACTGACCCAACTCCAGCCACTTTAATAATGGGAATTGATGGGAAATGATGTAAATATATCACTAGCCACTTTAAACAATGCTACCTTATATAATGTTACTTACCCTACATTATTCATCTCATATGCATATGTATATACTGTACTCTACATCATCGACTGCGTCCTTATGTAATACATGTATCACTAGCCACTTTAACTATACCACTTTGTTTACTTTGTCTACACACTCATCTCATATGTATATACTGTACTCGATACCATCTACTGTATGCTGCTCTGTACCATCACTCATTCATATATCCTTATGTACATATTCCTTATCCCCTTACACTGTTTATAAGAAAGTAGTTTTGGAATTGTTAGTTAGATTACTTGTTGGTTATCACTGCATTGTCGGAACTAGAAGCACAAGCATTTCGCTACACTCGCATTAACATCTGCTAACCATGTGTATGTGACAAATAAAATTTGATTTGATTTGATGATTTGATTTAGAGAGAGCGAGCTCAGAGAGAGAGAGCGAGCTCAGAGAGAGAGAGCGAGCTCAGAGAGAGAGAGAGCGAGCTCAGAGAGAGAGAGAGAGCGAGCTCAGAGAGAGAGAGAGAGCGAGCTCAGAGAGAGAGAGAGAGCGAGCTCAGAGAGAGAGAGAGAGCGAGCTCAGAGAGAGAGAGAGAGAGAGCGAGCTCAGAGAGAGTGAGCGAGCGAGCTCAGAGAGAGAGAGAGCGAGCGAGCTCAGAGAGAGAGAGAGCAAGAAGGCTCAGAGAGAGAAAGCGAGCGAGCTCAGAGAGAGGGAGCGAGCTCAGAGAGAGGGAGCGAGCTCAGAGAGAGGGAGCGAGCTCAGAGAGAGAGAGCGAGCTCAGAGGGAGAGAGCGAGCGAGCTCAGAGAGAGAGAGTGATCGAGGAAAGAGAGCGAGTGTGGACAGAGAGAGCGAGCTCAGAGAGAGAGCTCAGAGAGATAGAGCGAGCGAGCTCAGAGAGAGAGAGCGAGCTCAGAGAGAGAGCGAGCGAGCTCAGAGAGAGAGAGCGAGCGAGCGAGCTCAGAGAGAGAGCGAGCGAGCTCAGAGAGAGAGCGAGCTCAAAGAGAGCGAGGCCGAGAGAGCTCAGAGAGCGAGCGAGCTCAGAGAGAGAGAGCGAGCGAGCTCAGAGAGAGAGCGAGCGAGCTCAGAGAGAGAGCGAGCGAGCTCAGAGAGAGAGCGAGCGAGCTCAGAGAGAGAGCGAGCGAGCTCAGAGAGAGAGCGAGCGAGCTCAGAGAGAGAGCGAGCGAGCTCAGAGAGAGCGAGGCCGAGAGAGCTCAGAGAGAGCGAGGCCGAGAGAGCTCAGAGAGGGAGCGAGCTCAGAGAGAGCGAGCAAGCTCAGAGAGAGAGAGCGGGCGAGCTCAGAGAGAGAGAGCGGGCGAGCTCAGAGAGAGAGAGTGATCGAGGAAAGAGAGCGAGTGTGGAAAGAGAGAGCGAGCTCAGAGAGAGAGCTCAGAGAGAGAGCTCAGAGAGATAGAGCGAGCGAGCTCAGAGAGAGAGAGCGAGCTCAGAGAGAGAGAGCGAGCGAGCTCAGAGAGAGAGCTCAGAGAGATAGAGCGAGCGAGCTCAGAGAGAGAGAAGGAGAGCTCAGAGAGAGAGAGAGCGAGTGAGCTCAGAGAGAGAGAGCGAGCTCAAAGAGAGCGAGACCCGAGAGAGCTCAGAGAGAGCTCAGAGAGCGAGCTCAGAGAGAGAGAGAGATCGAGCGAGAGAGCGAATTCAGAGAGAGAGAGAGCGAGCGATCTCAGAGTGAGAGAGAGAGAGCGAGCTCAGAGTGAGAGAGAGAGAGCGAGCTCAGAGAGAGAGAGCGAGCTCAGAGAGAGAGAGCGAGCTCAGAGAGAGAGAGCGAGCTCAGAGAGAGACAGCGAGCTCAGAGAGAGAGAGCGAGCGAGCTCAGAGAGAAAGAGACCGAGCGAGAGACCGAGCGAGCTCAGAGAAAGAGCGAGCGATCTCAGAGAGAGAGAAGGAGCGAGCGATCTCAGAGAGAGAGAGAGAGAGAGCGAGCTCAGAGAGAGAGAGAGCAAGAGGGCTCAGAGAGAGAGAGAGCAAGAGGGCTCAGAGAGAGAGAGAGCAAGAGGGCTCAGAGAGAGAAAGCGAGCGAGCCCAGAGAGAGAGCGAGCGAGCCCAGAGAGAGAGCGAGCGAGCCCAGAGAGAGAGCGAGCGAGCCCAGAGAGAGAGCGAGCGAGCCCAGAGAGAGAGCGAGCGAGCCCAGAGAGAGAGCGAGCGAGCCCAGAGAGAGAGCGAGCGAGCCCAGAGAGAGAGCGAGAGAGCCCAGAGAGAGAGCGAGCGAGCCTAGAGAAAGAGCGAGCGAGCCTAGAGAGAGAGAAGGAGCGAGCGAGCGATCTCAGAGAGAGAGAAGGAGTGAGCGATCTCAGAGAGAGAGAGACAGATCGAGCTCAGAGAGAGAGAGAGAGAGAGAGAGAGCCATCTCAGAGAGAGAGCTCAGAGAGAGAGAGAGAGAGCTCAGAGAGAGAGAGAGCGCGAGCGAGCTCAGAGAGAGAGAGCGGGTGAGCTCAGAGAGAGAGAGCGGGTGAGCTCAGAGAGAGAGTGATCGAGGAAAGAGAGCGAGCGTGGAAAGAGAGAGCGAGCGAGCTCAGAGAGAGCGAGCGAGGAAAGAGAGAGCGAGCGAGCTCGAAGACAGGGAGAGGGAGAGAGCGAGCTCAGAGAGAGATAGCGAGCGAGCTCAGAGAGAGAGAGCGAGCGAGCTCAGAGAGAGAGAGCGAGCGAGCTCGGAGAGAGAGAGCGAGCTCGGAGAGAGAGAGAGAGAGAGAGATCGAGCGAGAGAGCGAGCTCAGAGAGAGAGCGAGCGAGCTCAGAGAGAGAGAGGAGCGAGCGATCTCAGAGAGAGAGAGATCGAGCTCAGAAAGAGAGAAGGAGCGAGCGATCTCAGAGTGAGAGAGAGAGCGAGAGAGCCATCTCAGAGAGAGAGAGAGAGAGAGAGAGCGAGCGAGCTCAGAGAGAGGGAGCGAGCTCAGAGAGAGGGAGCGAGCTCAGAGAGAGGGAGCGAGCTCAGAGGGAGAGAGCGAGCGAGCTCAGAGAGAGAGAGCGAGCGAGCTCAGAGAGAGAGAGCGAGCTCAGAGAGAGACCGAGCGAGCTCAGAGAGAGAGAGCGAGCGAGCTCAGAGAGAGAGAGCGAGCGAGCTCAGAGAGAGCGAGCGAGCTCAAAGAAAGCGAGGCCGAGACAGTTCAGAGAGCGAGCGAGCTCAGGGAGAGAGAGCGAGCGAGCTCAGAGAGAGAGCGAGCGAGCTCAGAGAGAGGGAGCGAGCTCAGAGAGAGCGAGCAAGCTCAGAGAGAGAGAGTGATCGAGGAAAGAGAGCGAGTGTGGAAAGAGAGAGCGAGCTCAGAGAGATAGAGCGAGCTCAGAGAGATAGAGCGAGCTCAGAGAGAGAGCGAGCGAGCTCAGAGAGAGCGAGCGAGCTCAGAGAGAGAGCGAGCGAGCTCAAAGAGAGCGAGCTCAGAGAGAGAGCGAGCTCAGAGAGAGAGCGAGCTCAGAGAGAGAGCGAGCTCAGAGAGAGAGAAGGAGAGCTCAGAGAGAGAGAGAGCGAGCTCAGAGAGAGAGAGCGAGCGAGCGAGCTCAAAGAGAGCGAGACCCGAGAGAGCTCAGAGAGAGCGCTCAGAGAGAGAGATCGAGCGAGAGAGCGAACTCAGAGAGAGAGAGAGAGAGAGAGCGATCTCAGAGTGAGAGAGAGTGAGCTCAGAGAGAGAGAGCGAGCAAGCTCAGAGAGAGAGAGAGCGAGCAAGCTCAGAGAGAGAGAGAGCGAGCAAGCTCAGAGAGAGAGAGCGAGCGAGCTCAGAGAGATGGAGCGAGCGAGCTCAAAGAGAGCGAGGCCGAGAGAGCTCAGAGAGAGAGCGAGCGAGCTCAGAGAGAGAGCGAGCGAGCTCAGAGAGAGAGATCGAGCGAGAGAGCGAGCTCAGAGAGAGAGCTCAGAGAGAGCGAGAGAGCTCAGAGAGAGCGAGCGAGCTCAGAGAGAGCGAGTGAGCTCAGAGAGAGAGCGAGCGAGATCAGAGAGAGCGAGCGAGCTCAGAGAGAGAGAGAGAGCGAGCGAGCTCAGAGAGAGAGAGAGCGAGCTCGCTGAGAGAGCGAGCGAGCCCAGAGAGAGAGAGCTCAGAGAGAGAGAGCTCAGAGAGCTCAGAAAGAGAGAGCTCAGAGAGCTCAGAGAGAGAGAGAGCTGAGAGAGAGAGCAAGAGCTGAGAGAGAGCGAGAGAGCTCAGAGAGAGAGCTCGCTCGAGTTCAGAGAGATGGAGCGAGCGAGCTCAAAGTGAGCGAGGCCGAGAGAGCTCAGAGAGAGAGAGCGAGTGAGCTCAGAGAGAGCGAGCGAGCTCAGAGAGCGAGAGATCGAGCGAGAGAGCGAGCTCAGAGAGAGAGCGAGAGAGAGCTCAGAGAGAGAGCTCAGAGAGAGCGAGCTCAGAGAGAGCTCAGAGAGAGCGCGAGCAAGATCAGAGAGAGCGAGCGAGATCAGAGAGAGCGAGCGAGATCAGAGAGAGAGAGCTCAAAGAGAGAGCTCAGAAAGAGAGAGCTCAGAGAGCTCAGAGAGAGAGAGAGCTGAGAGAGAGAGCAAGAGCTGAGAGAGAGCGAGAGAGCTCAGAGAGAGAGCGAGAGAGCTCAGAGAGAGAGAGCTCAGAGAGAGAGCTCAGAGAGAGAGAGCTCAGAGAGAGAGAGAGCGAGCTCAGAGAGAGAGCGAGCGAGCTCAGAGAGAGCGAGCGAGCTCAGAGAGAGAGAGCGAGCTCAGAGAGAGAGAGCGAGCTCAGAGAGAGAGAGCGAGCTCAGAGAGAGAGAGCGAGCTCAGAGAGAGAGAGCGAGCTCAGAAGAGAGAGAACGAGCTCAGAGAGAGAGCGAGCGAGATCAGAGAGAGCGAGCGAGATCAGAGAGAGAGAGCGAGATCAGAGAGAGAGAGCGAGATCAGAGAGAGAGAGAGCGAGCGAGCTCAGAGAGAGAGAGAGATCGAGCGAGCTCAGAAAGAGAGCTGAGAGAGATCGAGCGAGATCAGAGAGAGCGAGCGAGATCAGAGAGAGAGAGCGAGATCAGAGAGAGAGAGCGAGATCAGAGAGAGAGAGAGCGAGCGAGCTCAGAGAGATGGAGCGAGCGAGCTCAAAGAGAGCGAGGCCGAGAGAGCTCAGAGAGCGAGCAAGCTCAGAGAGAGAGAGCGAGCGAGCTCAGAGAGAGAGCGAGTGAGCTCAGAGAGAGAGCGAGCGAGCTCAGAGAGAGAGAGTCAGAGATCGAGCGAGAGAGCGAGCTCAGAGAGAGAGCGCGAGAGAGCTCAGAGAGAGAGCGAGAGAGAGCTCAGAGAGAGAGCTCAGAGAGAGCGAGCGAGCTCAGAGAGAGCGAGCGAGCTCAGAGAGAGCGAGCGAGCTCAGAGAGAGAGAGAGAGAGCGAGATCAGAGAGAGAGAGAGAGCGAGATCAGAGAGAGAGAGCGAGCGAGCTAAGAGAGAGAGAGAGAGAGCGAGCTCGCTGAGAGAGCGAGCGAGCTCAGAGAGAGAGCGAGAGAGCGAGCTCAGAGAGAGAGAGAGATCGAGCGAGAGAGCGAGCTCAGAGAGAGAGCGAGAGAGAGCTCAGAGAGAGAGCTCAGAGAGAGCGAGTGAGCTCAGAGAGAGAGCGAGCGAGATCAGAGAGAGCGAGCGAGATCAGAGAGAGAGAGCGAGATCAGAGAGAGAGAGCTCAAAGAGAGAGCTCAGAGAGCTCAGAAAGAGAGAGCTCAGAGAGCTCAGAGAGAGAGAGAGCTGAGAGAGAGAGCAAGAGCTGAGAGAGAGCGAGAGAGCTCAGAGAGAGAGCGAGAGAGCTCAGAGAGAGAGCTCAGAGAGAGAGCTCAGAGAGAGAGCGAGAGAGCTCAGAGAGAGAGCTCAGAGAGAGAGCTCAGAGAGAGCTCAGAGAGAGCTCAGAGAGAGAGCTCAGAGAGAGAGCTCAGAGAGCGAGCTCAGAGAGAGCTCAGAGAGCGAGCTCAGAGAGAGAGAGCGAGCTCAGAGAGAGAGCGAGCGAGCTCAGAGAGAGAGAGCGAGCGAGCTCAGAGAGAGAGCGAGCGAGCTCAGAGAGAGAGCTCAGAGAGAGAGCTCAGAGAGAGAGAGCGAGCTGAGAGAGAGCGAGCTGAGAGAGAGCGAGCTGAGAGAGCGAGCGAGCTGAGAGCTCAGAGCGAGCGAGCTCAGAGAGAGCGAGCGAGCTCAGAGAGAGAGCGAGCGAGCTCAGAGAGAGCGAGCGAGATCAGAGAGAGCGAGCGAGATCAGAGAGAGAGCGAGATCAGAGAGAGAGAGCGAGCGAGCTCAGAGAGAGAGAGATCGAGCGAGCTCAGAAAGAGAGCTGAGAGAGATCGAGCTCAGAGAGAGAGAGAGCGAGCAAGCTCAAAGAGAGCGAGAGAGCGAGCTCAGAGAGAGCGAGCTCAGAGATAGAGAAGGAGAGCTCAGAGAGAGAGAGCGAGCGAGCTCAGAGAGAGAGAGCGAGCGAGCTCAAAGAGAGCGAGACCCGAGAGAGCTCAGAGAGAGCTCAGAGAGAGATCGAGCGAGAGAGCGAATTCAGAGAGAGAGAGAGCGAGCGAGCTCAGAGAGAGAGATCGAGCGAGAAAGCGAGCTCAGAGACATAGCGAGCAAACTCAGAGAGAGAGAGTGAGCTCAGAGAGAGAGAGCGAGCAAGCTCAGAGAGAGAGAGCGAGCAAGCTCAGAGAGAGAGAGCGAGCGAGCTCAGAGAGATGGAGCGAGCGAGCTCAAAGAGAGCGAGGCCGAGAGAGCTCAGAGAGCGAGCGAGCTCAGAGAGAGAGCGAGCGAGCTCAGAGAGAGAGCGAGCGAGCTCAGAGAGAGAGAGAGATCGAGCTCAGAGAGAGAGAGAGATCGAGCTCAAAGAGAGAGCTCAGAGAGAGCTCAGAGAGAGCGAGCGAGCTCAGAGAGAGCGAGCGAGCTCAGAGAGAGAGAGCGAGCTCAGAGAGAGAGAGCGAGCGAGATCAGAGAGAGCGAGCGAGATCAGAGAGAGAGAGAGCGAGCGAGCTCAGAGAGAGAGAGAGAGCGAGCTCGCTGAGAGAGCGAGCGAGCCCAGAGAGAGAGAGCGAGCTCAGAGAGAGAGAGCGAGCTCGCTGAGAGAGCGAGCGAGCCCAGAGAGAGAGAGCGAGCTCAGAGAGAGAGAGCGAGCTCAGAGAGAGAGAGCGAGCTCAGAGAGAGAGAGCGAGCTCAGAGAGAGAGAGCGAGCTCAGAGAGAGAGAGCGAGCTCAGAGAGCTCAGAAAGAGAGAGCTCAGAGAGCTCAGAGAGAGAGAGAGCTGAGAGAGAGCAAGAGCTGAGAGAGCTCAGAGAGAGAGCGAGAGAGAGCTCAGAGAGAGAGCTCAGAGAGAGAGCTCAGAGAGAGAGAGAGCTCAGAGAGAGAGAGCGAGCTCAGAGAGAGAGCGAGCGAGCTCAGAGAGAGAGCGAGCGAGCTCAGAGAGAGAGAGCGAGCTCAGAGAGAGAGAGCGAGCTCAGAGAGAGAGCGAGCTCAGAGAGAGAGAGCGATCGAGGAAAGAGAGCGAGCGTGGAAAGAGAGTGAGCGAGCTCAGAGAGAGAGAGAGAGCTCAGAGAGAGCGAGCTCAGAGAGAGAGAGAGCTCAGAGAGAGAGAGAGCTCAGAGCGAGAGAGAGCTCAGAGAGAGACGCTGACTAGGTTGCCAGGTGTTTCCTCTGATACTAACCCTAATTCTAACCTTAACACTAAAATAAGCTTTTTACAATTGAGAACTGGCATAATGTCCTCACTTCTCTGAATTTGAGTTGGTTTAGTATTCTTGTGAGGATTTCTGGTACTCACAAGTATAGTAAAATGTGTACAAACACGCACACACACACACACACACACAAAGACAGAGCCGCTTACTTACACCCAGTTAAACTTAGATTCACACACAACAGGTAGGAGGGAAAACACACCAGTCTAAAATGTTTTACCGCAGTCAGTGGATTAAACATTACGTAACCATATCTGAGCACAAAATCACTTGTCTCCTGTAAATCAGCCCTAATCCTGGGAGATGAAACACTGTGGTGATTAGTTCTCTCCTGGGTCCACTTTGCTTGGACGAACAATCACTCAGAGATAAGTGAAGTGCACAGAGTGAAAGATGAAACTCCTCTGCAATGACATCAGATAGAGCCCCCCCCCCCCCCCAAAAAAAAATGCTTACAGAAAGGCTGGTTTGCAGTTTATCGGTGAACAGAGAAGAAATTTGAGCGATAAGGGATGGACTGTCAGACAGAGAGCTGGAGGTAGAGGGGGATGAGAAAAGCAGAGACCAGAGGGTGGAGGGTCGGGTGGATGATAGAATCGGAGAAAATTGACAAAATAAATCATTGGAGCATCATAACTTCTTCCTCACATCTTACTCCGAAGACTCATGACACCGTTTTTACGACAGTCCCCTAGCAAATGAAACAGACAAATTACGTCCAATTATCACTGCATGGTTACACTATCTGGGATTAAGCCCTGGTTTTCCGCTCACTCACGGCTGACTGTGGACACACACACACACACACACACACACACACACTTCATCCCTATTGACTGCTGTCTGATGAGCCACTTGCATCGCTAGGCTCAAGACAAACTTGGACTAAATGATTTTTTATTCGGAGGGTTACTCCAGTCCGTTCAGAACCCAGAGGCTGAATACGATTGTGGCAGTCAGTCATCAGGAAAACCTGAACAAGAAATGTAAACAAAATAAATACCAGCAGCATTTCCACAGCTGTTATTTCTCAGGATCCGTGTAAATGTAACCGGCTCCTCAAAAGGAAAAGGCTGTCAGAGGTTGTTACTGTGACACATCACAGCCTGCTGCTCCACCGTGAAACCAGGAGCGATAAAATGTCAAGTGTGCTTCACTTCCCATGATGCATAACTGACTGGGGGCTCTATTTTAGAACATCACGGGGGAGGAATTTTAAAGGAACAGACAGTACAGGTTTCATCACTGACATAGGAAAGGGGGTCTTATGTTGACAGGTCTTTGGGCTTATAGTGACTGGTCAGTTGACATGGAGAAAGACAACTCCCATGCTGTCTGTCTGTCCCGACACACACACCAACAAATGGTCATGAGTCAGTCCGGCCAGCAACATGGCCTAGCAGTCAACCCAAGCAACCACCTCACACCTGTTGAACAAACCCACCAGGCACATCCAATAGCCCCCCCTTTTGACACTGATCTTTGTTGTCTAATGAATCAAAACAGAAAGGACTACTTCAATTTCACCCTCCATTTACTATCACTCACCAGGTCTCCAACCAACCATTCCATGCGGATTAATTACTTGACGCATGAAAAAAGTCACAAGCTTCTTTTTTTTTTTAGGAAAAATGAAACGCGGAAACAATTTTATAAATGTCAACAGAGAATTTGTTCGTTCGACATGGTGGGATCTTTTTGTGTCTGTAACATGAATGATGCGAGAAACGGACGTGAAAACGCCTTTATGCTCAAATACTGATATAACTGTGATATCAAAGTAAACTTGGAGTCACGTGATATACTGTGTTGTCCTTCCACTATGACCTGGGAAACCATGCAGTTTATTAGGCAACAGATTACACCAATTGTGATGAACTTCACAGCGGGGTGAAAGTGCACGGTGATGAGTGTGATGCTGCTTTCCCATAAATATTGGGCGTCTAGTGACATGACGATTGATGCTTGGCTGCTGCTTGACAAATAAAAATAATCCATAATCCATGTAGGTAGCCTACTCGCACTGTATCTGTGAGCTGTTGGTTAGAGCGCACGTGCTATATAACGCAACAGTTGTGACAAAACCATCAGTAGAGTCGACAATGTGATGGAAACCCACTTCACTTTGTCTTATTTTTATTCTGCACATGGGAAGTTAACTTCAAAAGTTATTTTTTTTGTGCACTACGTCATCATGCAGAGTCTTTAATCTGCAAATAGCCAGTTTGATGGTAATATGTGCATGTTGTTTTATGCAGATTTTAGAATATTTGCATGAAAATCTGTCACCAATTGGATGGAAACCTAGTGATTTACTATTTCCAAAAGTAATGTGATCACCAATCAGCAAGATGGATAAAAATATATATATATTTGAGAATTGCAACAGCGCTGGAGATCCTTGGAGCTCCAGAGTCATTGTTAGATGAGGCTTGGTCTAGTGGAGAGATGCCAGCAGCTGGCCTCATTTAGGCCTTTCTCTCGAGGGGCCTCATCCGCCCCACGCCCCCGCCATATTGAGTAATGGATCTGACTAGGGGTCACCCTAGTGTTTCACCCTGTGCCTGTGGACCAAGCCTTGACATCTGAACTCTCCCTAGCCCACAGACACCCTCCACTACAATGTGATGAGTGCGTTGCAACGCGACGAGAGCCCTTTTCAAACAGCCACAAAGCTGTTCTATTTATAAACATCTGTATCGGCAACATAACCCATTTAAATAGAGGAAGAGTAAATATTGTATACTATAACGTGCAAATCTGAGATGTTTGTTTCATCCGGGGGTCACAGTAAACTACACACCTGCACTGCAGAGACATGGGACACCTAAGTGCAGTGGTCATCATCAGCAAGTCAAGTGTGACATAGGTGGATGAACGACCTTAGAAGACCAATAAAACGTTAAGAATGAAATCATCATACATATTAAATACAGGTTTTTAATTGTGTGATATTAAATGTGTTCAATGCAAATACATTGATTTTTTTAAGGCACAAATCAGTTAGTGCGCAAGCCCTGCGTAATAAACCGTCATAGCCCTATGCAATTGTCAACAACAACGAAAAAAAACGGATGTTTGAATTAATGTGACATCAAATCAATTATATTCATTATCGTCGTGAATAATCCCAAAATGTCTAACCAGGGAAAAAAATCCACAATGAATTAAAGCCCATTGCACGTAGAATACAACCCTAGCAACATTTCCACGGGTCTTTTTTTGTCAATATGCATGGGAAATTGCTATGATCAAATTGACATTCATGTTGACTGAAAGTACACTGGTCAATTAGCCTCGGTTTAACCATTCAATTTGCGGTTATTGCTCCTACCCGTTACTGCATTGATTGCAACAACTGGGCAAATGTTTCTTTCTGGAGGCGTGTGGAGGTGTGACACAGTTTGAAAATAAAAAAACAAATGTGTTTTTCAGTCAGCTCTGTAGCAGCCACTGATAATACAATTGCGCACTGCATGCCTTGCTATTTTACATTCAACGAGACAAGATCCACATCGACATTGTTGCACTGCAATTTGCTGTATATGCAGAATAGAATACAATTTTGCCTATATTTAAACGACCAAATAACCTAATGAATAACATGCATTTGATCGCATCCGGTTGGAAAGTTTGTTGGACATATAGCCTCTCAAAAAGTTACCTGTGTGAATGTAATATAAAATGTTCGCATCATGTTGCTTCAATGTTTTTAATCAAGACTTAGATCATTACTCACCTCATGATTCAGTCACAGTACTGTCACAGAACAGGGTCTTCGTCAAGGGCTTCAAATAAGATATTTAACTGATGACTTATCTTGCAACGGTTTTCAGAAAGTTCGTACTTAAATATGTCACAAAATAATATCAATGGAACGCCGCGGTATGAAAGAGGCTCGTAGTTACATCCAGTATAGTATAAAAAAAAAGAAAAATGAAAATGTAAAAAGTATTTATCCTACATGATCGAGTGCATCGCGCCACCGTTTACGAAATTCTAATGAAAGAAAAGATGGGGGGAAAGTATATGGTTTTCGCTACTGGGAGACTGCAGTTGTCTCATACAGCGACAACGTGCCGCTGGGATCCCCGTCTCTGCTTCAACACTGACGCAAAGCGTTTCTCAACTACGTGGAGACGTACAGAACATACCAGGCCACACCCCCTGGATTTTTTGATAGCAAGTACCCCTTGCAAAAAAAGGGGAATAACGGGATTTTTGAGTGAGACGTTTATGGGGGCTAATAAACAACCTCAGTGCGCCACTATGTGGATGTCAGTTATTGTCCCCCACGATTAATTCGGGAGGGGACTGTGGGTAATGTCTCGGTTCGTACCAGCTCATGATGCGTTCAAAACAACTGGCCACTCGGCAAAAACGACTGGGATTTGTTTTTGAAAGGTCATCGACCTCGGAATTCTAAATGGGAAACTCGGGCATCTTTTCCTCAAACTCCAACTTTCCGATCTGAAGATCAATGACTTCATAATTTGACCAAGTTTTTTTTCCGAGTTCCTAGTTGTCTTGAAAGCACCATGATATCCGGCATTTACAAAATTACACTTGGAGCTATCGTAATTGACTGACATTTGTTAGTCACTATCGATATCTCAATTGGCCCAAGTTTTTGCTTTGTTATTTCAGATATAGTATTAATTATAAGCTACATGAAAACAAAACAGTTTATTGTGCATTTATTTGTAAATCCTGGAAGGCAGGTTAGCGTTTTTTTCGTAATTTAACTTGTTCTTGAGGCAGCTCTGCAAAGCGGCAGCCACAAAGTCATTAAACTGATTTGAAACCTAACCCTAACCACAACCTTAAGCACGCTCCATAAGTCCAAAAAACACATTTTTGTTTTCATTTTTTTTTTCACAATATAGCCCATCTAGCAGAAATTGCTCAGTTCTGCCTCCAGAAGACTCATTCTAATAAACATCAACCTGCTTCTGGAAGAGAGAAGACACATCTATCTCAGAGACAGAAAATACTTACTGGCCTAGAGATTCAGTGGGCTATTTGATTTCTCATTCAAGTTAAATTTACCCTGGTCTAGGGAGCAAGAGTAGTAGCCTATTGAATTATAAATAGCTATTTACACTGTGATAACTATCTAAACCATTTAAAGTGTGTTAAATGAGGCCTCCTGAGTGGCGCAGTGGTCTAAGGCACTGCATCGCAGTGCTGCGGTGTCACTACAGCCTGGGGTTCGATCCATGTCCACACCACCCTCTGTAGGGCCATGCTAGTAAGGGCATTGCTATTGCCATACCAGGCAGTGATGCAGCGAGTCAAAATGTTCTCAATGGTACAGCTGTGGAGGATTTGAGAGCCCATACCAAACTTGTTAGGACCATTTTAAGTCTTTAATGATTTGGACACAGAGGAACTTGAAGTTCTCGACCTGCTCCACTGCTGCCCCGTCAATGTGGATGGGGGTGTGCTCTCCTCCCTGTTTCCTGTAGTCCACGATCAACTCCTTGGTCTTACTGACATTGAGAGAGAGGTTGTTGTTCCTCCCTGTAGGCTGACTCATCGTTGCTGGTCGTCAGCAAACTTGACGATGGTGTTGGAGTCGTACGTGGTTGAACAGGGAGTGCAGGAGGGGACTAAGCACACACCACTGTGGGTCCCTGTGTTGAGGGTCAGCGTGGCAGAGGCAATGTTGCCTTCCCTCACCACCTGGGGTCAGCCCGTCAGGAAGTCCAGGATCCAGTGTGCAAAGCTGTCATCAAGGCAAAGGGTGGCTACTTTAAAGAATCTCAAATATTAAATAGATTTTGATTTGTTTATCACTTTTTGGGTTACTACATGATTCCATATGTGTTACTTCATAGTTTTGATGGCTTCACTATTACTAAAATAGTAAAAATAAAGAAACCCTTGAATGAGTAGGTGTGTCCAAACTTTTGACTGGTACTGTATATTTAATCAATAATCAAATAGGTCTATGGACTGCTTTTGCTTGTCAAATCTCTTTGGTTTGTTGTCAAATAGGCCACTTTTCAACGAAACGTGAAATTTAGTTGAATTTCTTATACTGTTGAGAATATATTTTTTGTCAAGAAGAATGAAATCTAATTTTATTCATTTCTGCTATGTTCACTTTCTAATGAAAGCGCCCTTCTTGCGCTCTTGAAAAAACATAACTATTTCTGCCATCTACTGGCTGATGCGTGAAGGCCTCCATGAGTGTATAGCCATGAGTGTAAAGAAGCAAAGACTGGGCTTCTCTCTGGAGGAGTATCATGTTTCGTAGCTAAATAGAATATTTTCTAGAATTACGAATACCTTGAACTCCACAGTATTGTGCTCTGTGATTGGTCTTTAGGGCGCTCGTCCAATCGCAGACGTGTATATACATCGGTTCTTTTCTACCTGGTAGTTCGCTGATGTGGTTTTTAAGAAGTTGCTAAACCTAACAGGCCGTCTTCAACAGTTTTTCTTTTGGAATTAACTTCTTATGCACAAGGATTATGCCTTATTATCAAACATGGGAAGAGTTCGCCCGTGCAGCAGAAAAACTATATCTGACAGCGCCAATGAAGGTAACCATGAAGTTTAAAACTTTGTCAGCTGCAGGAACTAGCTAACGTTACCTAGCAACATTTATTTAGTAATGGTTATGTCCCAGCACAAATAAATGTGCTAGCCCATAATAACCACCACCGCTGGAGGGCCATGCAGTCTCGAGGAGCAGCCAGGATAGCTAACTACTGTTAGCTTGCCGTTTTCAAGCAATGCAGGCAGTTTACGAGAAGCCAACTGTTAACGTTAAATATGCTGGCAAATGTGAGTAGGAAGGAAAAATGAATGGCCTAATATATAGGCCTAATAAATGGCCTAATAGTAAGGTTAGTCAACTGTTGAAGTCTGAGTACTATTAAGATAATCAACCACGTTGTAATACATGTAGCTCTGTTTGTTGCATATTTAAATTAAATAAACAGGTTTAAGGTCTTTTCAGTTGCCTTTGTTGAAACGAGTTAGCTAACGTTTGTACAATATTTTTCTCCCTCCTTTTAATGCAGGTCAGGGTGGTTATCAAATACAGACACTGTGATGGTAACCTTCGCATCAAAGTCACCGATGATGCAGTGGTATGTTCAAGAGAACACGGTCTGTTCACTGTGCACGTCTGTTTGTATCCTACATTACACCAACCACTAGTCCCTGTTAAGAATCCGAGAGTGGAAGACTTACATGTATCTAACATGGAGGCTCAACATTTCCGAACAGTCCCATTACAAGTCAGAATGTTGAAATCCCGTTCATTTGGACTGTATATACAAAAGCACCCATTCAAGTTAGTAGCTTCAGCTATTTCAGCCACACCTGTTGCTGACAGGTGTATAGAATGGGGCACATGGCCATGAAATCTCCAGAGACAAACATTGGCAGTAGAATGGCCTTACTGAAGGGCTCTGTTACTTTCAACGTGACACTGTCATAGGATGCCACCTTTCCAACAAGTCAGTTCTTCATATTTCTGGCCTGCTAGAGTGCTGTTATTGTGAAGTGGAAACCTCTAGGAGCAACAATGACTTAGCCGCAAAGTGGTAGGCCATACAAGCTCACAGAAAGGGACCGCTGAGTGCTGAAGCACGTAGTGTGTGTAAGAAAAATAAAAATAATAATCACCTGTCCTCCGGTGCAATACTCACTATCGAGTTCCAAACTGCCTTTGGAAGGAAGTCAACACAATAACTGTTAATCAGGAGCTTTATGAAATGTGTTTCCATGGCCGAGCAGCCGCACACAAGCCTAAGATCACCATGTGCAATGCCAAGTGTCGGCTGGAGTGGTGTAAAGCTTGCAGCTATTGGACTCAGGACCAGTGGAAGCTTGTTCTCTGGAGTATTGAATCACGCTTCACCATCTGGCAGTCCGACAGACAAATTTGAGTTTGGTGGATTCCAGGTAAACGTTAACTGCCCGACTACAGTAGTGCCAACTGTGAAGTGTATTGGAGGAATAATAATGGTCTGGGGCTGTTTTTAGTTCCAGTGAAGGGAAATCTTAATGCTACAATGAGACTATTCTGTGCTTCCAACTTTTTGGCAACAGTTTGGGGAAGGCCCTTTCCTGTTTAAGCATGACATGCACAAAGCGGGGTCCATACAGAAATGGTTTGTCGATCAGTGTGGAAGAACTTGACTGGCCTGCACAGAGCTCTGACCTCAACCCTATCAAACACCTTTGGGGTGAATTGGAACACTGACTAAGAGCCAGGCCTAATCCTAATCACGATTGGAACCATATTCCTGTTTAACCGCTAGGTTTAATGGGTAATATGACAACACCACTGTGGAGCTCTATTAGGCAAACGAAGCAGTTGCTTAAAGACTTTTGAGACATGTTTATTTTTGTATATAAAATATTTGCTTCATGTCTGTTTCCCTCTACCTAATCCACGACTCATTCTGTTCCATTGCAGTGTTTACAATACAAGACTGACCAGGCCCAGGATGTGAAGAAGATCGAGAAACTGCATGGCAAACTGATGAGGCTTATGGTGTCTAAGGAAAGTGGTGCCATGGAAACGGACTGAACCCCTTAGTTGTGTTAACTCTCCTTTGAGTCTGTACTGTGGTTTGTTAATATTACAAACAATGGAAGAGAACAGAGCTGGAATGACTACATCGGATCGTGAGAGAGAAGGAAGGGAGGGGAAATGGGAGGGTTGGTGGAATCAAACATGAAAATGGCGAGGGTAACCTTCGGTGCTCTGAAGAGGTATTTCCTGGATTTCTTTTAAAGAGCTTGTATTTATTTTCAGTTGTAAGATGGAGAGACGCATGTCTATTTATTTATATAGTTAGATTTATTTTTGTTATGCTTCTTTTAAATTTCCATTTCCACAAGGAGAAATGTTCATGACCATGTTGAGGTGACCATGAATGAAGCAGGTCCTTTTGATTGCTAGTTCAGTGAAAGAACAATGTCTCCAATGCCACTTAGTCAACTTTGCATATTATTGCATTACTCAATAAATGTTTATATACCTCAACAGCCAACATCTATCAACTTTCTGAAAGATTGATTTTAATGTATGATTAAATGTCAATGTCTCCCCATATCGCTGCTGATCAAGCTGCCATAACAACGGCCCTCCTGAATGTCTTCAGATTTATCTTTATTCATCAAGAATGACAGATGTTTGGACATTATTTAATCATTGAAAATAATTGTCTCCAAACCAGGTCACTAGCTACGTATGTTTCCATCCAATTGGTGAGACTTTCATGCAAATGTATGTAAATCTGCATAAAAACAATGTCCAATTTCCCACCATCCATCAAATATTTATAAAGCCCTTTTTACAGCAGATGTCAAAGTGTTATACAGAAACCCAGCCTAAAACCCCAAACAGCAAGTAATGCAGATCTAGAAGCAGATAAGACTGTGTGGTGAGAGTGCAATCAGACTCCTAAAATGGATTACATTTTTCCCCCTCATCAATTTACACAATAGCCCATAATGACAAAGCAAAAGTAGTTTAAAAAAGTTAAACTATCACATTACATAAGTATTCAGACCCTTTACTCAGTACTTTGAATCACCTAATGCAGTGATTACAGCCTTCAGTCTTCTTGGGTATGACACAAGCTTGGCACACCTGTATTTGGGGAGTTTCTCCCATTCTCTGCAGATCCTCTCAAGGTCTGTCCGGTTGGAAGGGGAGTGTTGCTGCACAGCTATTTTATGGTCTCTACAAAGATGTTCGATTCGGTCCGAGCTCTGGCTGGGCCACTCAAGGACATTCAGAGACTTTTCCTGAAGGGACTCCTACGTTGTCTTGGCTGTGCTTGGTGTCGTCCTGTTGGAAGGTGAACCTTCGACCCAGTCAGGTCCTGAGCAGGTTTTCATCAAGGATATCTGTACTTTGCTCCGTTAATCTTTGTCTCGATCCTGACTTCTCCCAGTCCCTGCCTCTGGAAAAACATGATGCTTCCTCCAGATGTGACGCTTGGCATTCAGGCCTCCAGAGAATCTTGTTTCTCGTGGTCAGAGTCTTTAGGTGCTTTTTGGCAAACTCAAAGTGTTCTGTCGTGCCTTTTACTGAGGAGTGGCTTCTGTCTGGCCACTCTACCATAAAGGCCTGATTGGTGGAGTGCTGCGGAGATGGTTGAGGAGCTCTGTCAAGAGTGACCATCGGGTTGGTCACCTCCCTGACCAAGGCGCTTCTCCCCCATTTGCTCAGTTTGGCCAGGTGGCCAGCTCAAGGAAGAGTCTTGGTGGTTCCAAACTTCTTCCATTTAAGAACGATTGAGGCTCCTGTGTTCTTGGGGACCTTTAATGCTGCATACATTTTTGGTACCCTTCCCCAGATCTGTGCCTTGACACAATCCTGTCTCAGAGCTCTACGGACAATTCCTTCAACCTCATGGCTTGGTCTTTGCTCTGACATGCCCTGTCAACTGTGGGACCTTATATAGACAACTGTGTCTTTCCAAATCATGTCCAATCAATTTAATTTACCACAGGTGGACTCCAATCAAGTTGTAGAAACATCTCAAGGATTATCAATGGAAACAGGATGCACCTAAGCTACATTGAGTCTCATAGCTAAAAGGTCTGGTATAAGGTATGTTTTTTTTTAAATACATTTGTAAACATGTCTAAACCTGTTTTTGCTTTGTCATTATGGGGGATTGTGTGTAGATTGCTGAGGATTTTTATTTATGTAATCAATTTTAGAATACTGAATACTTTCTGAAGGCACTGTAGTGCACAAATACATTTTGTGGTTAAGTTCCCATGTACCGATTTTTAAATTTATTTTTTAAACATGTTTTTATTTATTTAAATTTTACCTTTAACCAGGCAAGTCAGTTAAGAACATATTCTTATTTTCAATGACGGCCTGGGAACAGTGGGTTAACTGCCTGTTCAGAGGCAGAACGACAGATTTGTACCTTGTCAGCTCAGGGGTTTGAACACGCAACCTTTCTGGTTACTAGTCCAACGCTCTAACCACTAGGCTACGCTGCCTACCGATGGTTCTCACAATTTGTTGTTTTGTGTTATATGGCCAACAGCACGCAGATACATAGCCTACATGATGAGATTATTATGGATTCTTTTATTTGTCAAACGGCAGCCAAGCATCGATGATCATGTCACCAGAATAAAACCTTCACAATATTTTGGAAAGGAGCATCAAGCTCATCACCTTGCCCTTTCACCATGCTGTGAAGTTCAGTTTATTTAATCTGTAGCTTTCCTGATGAGTCGTAGTGGGAGGACCACACATGTCATTGCTTGACTCCCAAGTTTACTTCGATATGATGGTTGTTATATCAATATTTGCGCATAAAAGCGTTTCCATCGACAGTTCTCGCATGATTGATTTAACTAACACAAATAGATCCCACCTTGTAGCATGTTTTTTTGGGGACATTTCAAGATTTAATGTCACATCCACAAGTACAGTGAAATGCATTTCTTGCAAACTCTAACCCCAACAATGCAGTAATCAATAACAATATAATATTAAAAATAAGGCAGAACAAAAACACAAGCAATATTAATAAGAAATAGGAACACGATAAAGTAAGCAAACATACTATATACAGGGTCAGTTCCAGTACCATACGTACAATGTGCAGGGGGGGTACTGGATCTATAGTTCTGTCAGATCATTTCCTATTATTCTGTACTTAAATCCAAGACACTCCATTTAGTATGATATGTTACGTTTTTCGAATAGTATGTATTCATTTGTGGATGTCCACCACTCATTTCGTATGATGTTGCAAATTTGCAAAATGTATATATTACGAATTTGAACTAGGTAGCTAATGTTAGTTAGGCTAGGGGTTCAGGTTAAAGCTAGGCTTACGTTTAGGAGTTAGGCTAAGGGTTAGCTAAAAGGGTTAAGGTAAGGTGAAGGGTTAGCTAACATGCTAAGTAGCTAAAAAGTAGTAAGTAGTTGAAAGTCGCTAATTAGCTAAAATGCTAAAGTCGTCCGTAGATGTTTGGGAAGGCTTAGCTAGCATGCTATCATCAATTAGTTGCAAAGTGGCTAAAAAATAGTAAGTAGTTGAAAAGTTGCTGAAATTCTAAACTTGTCTGTGATGAGATTCAAACTTGTAACATTTCAGTTGATAGACGTTCGCATTATACACCCTGTATCCATCCCGACCAACCACCCATTTTGCATTAAGTAACCACCTGTCTTACCTAACCATACCAAACATAACATATCATACCAATTTGAGTGTCCCGGATTTACTCTTACTATGTTACGTCTAGTCTGAGACAAGGCTGCAGAGCTATATATATATGTATAGGGGTAAGGTGACTAGGCAGGATTTTAGATCAACAGAATAGCAGCAGCTTATATGACGATTGTATGTGTGTGTAGAGTCGGTATACATTTTTATAACGTTCATAATAGAAATAGTCAATGTAGAACAAACATGCTTCTGACATGGAGAATAAGGAATCACGTCAGCTCTATTCGTGGAATTTCTATCTGCAAAGTTCGAGAATGTTTGACAACTGAACGTGGCCAAAATTTGCACTGGTTTGAGTCCAGTAGACAAGAACTACATTTCCCACGAACCACTGGTCTCTATTTCGACACTGTAAACTGGCAGACGGGAGAATTGACACTGCATCTTGTGGAACAGCAACAAGTAAGATTAACTCTTGCTTTTAATAATACCTGAAAGAATAGCGCTAAAAGTATTCTTGGTCGATATGTCTTTCTTATCGATAATGTATTAATCGATCATGTAGGATATTGAGACTAATGAAACACGGTTGAAAGGTGTAAAGTTTGGATTGTTGTGACGAAATATCGGCGCGTGCATAGAAATGGAATGCTAGAATTTGACAAAATAATAATAATATGAGTAGGCCTATGTCCCCTTAATTGAGTATATTTTGGGGTAATTTGGTAACAATTTTGGAAAGCATTGCCTACGGTAGCCTACTTGTTTATATTGGTTATTGTAGCATATCCATTGTAGGCCTACCCAACTGTTATCTGAAATATCTAAATATGTTTGGAATGATCTGTGAATAGATTCAACATTGAATACGCTTCATACCGTACTTGTAATTCCAGTCATCCCAATGCAATCTTTGTTTTTCAATTGGTTGCCTGTCTAGTCAGATTAGTGCATAACCGGACTTGTTTTTAGGAACAGCTGCAGTATTGGACAACAATCAGGTCCATAGCAGAGCATACAAGTTATGTTGTATTAACTATGCATGCCAAGTTGCCACCATTGTAAATGTGTTGCCCTAGGCATTTTGAAGTACAACCTCAGTCGGCTCTCATCACAGGCCTGTTTTTGCTGGTTGCCATCTGCTTGTTCCAGAAAAAGGTTTTGTCTGGGCCCCCATGGAGGGAACTTCTAGGGCTCACTACTTTAATTTTATCATTTGTAATCAGAAGATCCAAAGGGACACATTTATTTTCTGAATTCCTGTAAGGATATATTTGTATAACTTTCTGTCAGGTGAAAAACAAGTTATGTCTATCAATAAAGAGATGCTCACAACGAAATCAGATCTATGTTTCTAAGTTCTCCATGAAAGTTATGGTATCAGAGGCTGGCTAGAGAAAAGCTTTGTCATGCATTTTGACCCCATTGAATTGTTACTATGGGGCCTTGTCCACTCCATTCTTTACCTAATCCTTTCAGAACAGAATTCTGTGCAACAACAGTGCTCCAGTACTTTTGTTCTATTTTTCACATTGTCTGCAAACCTCTGGTCAATTGTCATAATTTTTCAGTAGCAATTTGTTTGCATAATGGATAAAGTAGTCAAGTCTGTTGTGCTGGTAACCATACATTTCAGGTGTTGCCGATTTGTATTTTTCTGTTATAAATGACATGCTACACATAGCCTCCAAACAAAAACGATTCATTTACTCACTACTAAGCATTACATATAAAGGACAGTGAATGGCATTATGAAAGGCGTGCATTGTAACATGTCTGCTGTCCCCGATTTAGTTTATTCTGTTCCCTGGGTAACCCAGAAGGCAGCACCATGTTTACAGAGATTCTGTTAGCCCTGGTGGTGGGAGGAGTGGTCTACTTCCTGGTGCAGAGGAGTAAGAGGCATCAGCTGAAGAGTGAAGATGGCTGGTGGGGGGAGGGGACTCCCATGGCTGGGGAAGAAGATCTCAGCATTCGCCCCTACACAGTCCAAACGGATGAGGAGGAGTTGGAGGTGAGGTGGGGGATTATGGGCCTAGAGGGCCGAGCTCTTAGAGAGTTAATGCTTATGCAACAGTCTTTAGTTGAACCTCATGCTCAATGCTCCACCCAGGACCTGTACAGGCGAATAGACCAGACCCGACCCTTCCCCTCTCTAGAGGACAGCCAGTTCAACTACGGCTTCAACTCCCACTATCTGCAGAAGGTGGTCACCTACTGGAGACGTGACTTTGACTGGAGGAGACAAGTGGAAAAACTGAACAAATTCCCACATTACAAAACCAACATTGAAGGTGAGATGGTGTGTAGAGATTTATCAGTTATGTATAGAACAAGATGAGACTGAACAAGCAGATCTATTGGCTGCCAGTAAATACAACATAACTAACTAAGTCTACGTGAAACTTTGCACACACAAAAGACAAACAAATTGAGTCTCCAGGAAATGGTTCATTCAAGCATCCTCTGACCTATGTATCAAGCAGACCACCATAGTCCCTGTGCCCAAGGAAGAGAAGGTAACCTGCCTAAATGATTACTGCTCTGTGGCACTAGCTATGAAGTGCTTTGAAAGGCTGGTCATGACTCACATCAGCAGCATTCTCCCGGACACCCTAGACCCACTCCAATTCACATGCCGCCCTAACAGATCCACAGATGACTCAATCGCACTCCACACTTCTTTTTCTCACCTGGTCAAAAGGAACACCTATGTTAGAATGCTATTCATTGACTACAGCTCAGTGTTCAACACTATAGTACCCACAAAGCACATCACTAAGCTAAGGACCCTGGGACTAAACACCTCCCTCTGCAACTGGGTCCTGGACTTCCTGACGGGCCGCCCCCAGGTGGTAAGGGAAGGCAACAACACGTCTGCCACGCTGATCCTTAACACTGGGGCCCCTCAGAGGTGTGTAATTTAGTCTCTTGCTGTACTCCCTGTTCACCCACGACTGCGTGGCCAAACACGACTCCAAAACCATCATTAAGTTTGCTGACGAGACAACATCACCGACAACGATGAGACTGCCTATAGGGAGGAGAGAACTTGCAGTGTGGTGCCAGGACAACAACCTCTCCCTCAATGTAAGCAAGACAAAGGAGATGATCGTGGACTACAAGAAAAGGAGCACTGAACAGGCCCCCATTAACATTGACAGGGCTGTAGTGGAACGGGTCGAGAGTTTCAAGTTCCTTGGTGTCCACATCACCAACGAACTATCATGGTCCAAACACACCAAGACAGTTGCGAAGAGGGTACGAAAAAACCTTTTCCCCCTCAGGAGACAAAAGATTTTGCATGGGTCCCCAGATCCTCAAATGGTTCTACAGCTGCACCATCGAGAGCATCCTGACCGGTTGCATCACCCCCTGGTATGGCAACTGCTCGGCATCTGACTGTAAGGCACTACAGAGTGTAGTGCGCACTGGGCCAATCTTCCTGCCATCCAGGACCTATATACTAGGTGGTGTCAGAGGAAAGCCCATAAAATTGTCAGAGACTCCAGTCATAGACTGTTTTCTCTGCAACCGCACGGCAAGCGGTACCAGAGCGCCATGTCTAGGACCAAAAGGCTCCTCAACAGCTTCTACCCCCAGGCCATAAGACTGCTGAACAATTCATAAAACGCCACCGGACAATTTACATTGACCCCCCCCCTTAACTGTTGGTTAAGTGCTTGTAAAATAAGCATTTCACAGTAAAGTCTGTACTTGTTGTATTTGGCTCATGTGACAAATAAAGTTTGATTTGATGATGTCTCAGGCATTGACGTCCACTACGTCCATGTGCGGCCCAAGAACCTCCCTGAGGGCGTGACTGCCGTGCCTCTGCTCATGGTGCACGGCTGGCCAGGCTCTTTCTACGAGTTCTACAGGATGATACCCCTCCTGACTCAACCCTCCAACCCAGACGACATCGTGTTTGAGGTGGTGTGTCCTTCCATCCCTGGGTACGGCTTCTCCGAGGCTCCACATAAGAAAGGCAAGTGGTTAGAGTCCTGTCTGAGGTTAAGGGTCACATATGCCCAGCCCATTGAATCTAACAAAGCATTTCTGCCAGATAAACATTATATTCAGTGACTTTATATTCATTCTCTCAAATGAATGATTCTGTTTATGTTGCAGGTTTTGACTCGGTGTGTGCGGCCCGTGTGTTCCACAAGCTGATGAAGAGACTGGGCTTCCAACAGTTCTATGCTCATGGAGGAGACTGGGGATGGATCGTCACTACCAACATGGCCCAGCTGGAGCCCAAGTAAGACAGACAGACACAGAAATATGGCCAGATCTTATCTTAAGCCATGGGAGACATATCCAATATTATGTGTGCCTCCTTATTTCTGGGATTTAGAATGCATAATAATGTTTTATGAGTGAATGATAGGAAGTGAAAAAGCCTCAGTTTGACTCAGATTCAATGTTTGTTGTACTTCATCTCTCCTCTCTGATTTTTTTCGCCCCAGAATAATCAAAGGCTTACATCTCAACTTTGCTCCCCCCTCCAAACCGGGCCTGCCCATGGTTCTGTCTATAATGCTGGGCAGCAGTTTCCCCAAGATGTTTGGCTTCAACGAACACGACATTCAGCGCATCTACCCCGTTGTGCAGAACCTAGTGGTGGAGTCTGTCAAGGAGTCAGGATACATGCACATCCAGGCCACCAAGCCTGACACTGTGGGTAAGAGATGGAACCAGTTTAGAAGGGGACGCGTTCTGGGCTACACACAGCTTTAACTGCTGCTTCTGTATAGACCAGGCCCAGGAATAAAAACTGTGCTGTATCATGTCTGATCTCTTTCTATTAGGTCGAGCGTTGAATGATTCTCCGGTGGGTCTTGCTGCCTATATTTTGGAGAAGTTCTCCACCTGGACTGACCATGACTTCAGGAACCTGGATGACGGAGGACTTACAAGGTAGAACGTCTTAGACCTGAACCACAGCCGTTGTTGTAGAATAAGATAGTTGGTTAGTATTCAAAAGGCTTCTTTGTCAGATTACCATGTCCAGTGTTAAGGCCTTTGGTTTTTTAGCACCTCTCTTTCCTTGCAGGAAGTTCAGTCTGGATGACCTGCTGACCAACGTGATGATCTACTGGACATCTGGCTGCATCATCTCCTCTATGCGCTTCTACAAGGAGAACTTCAGCAAGGGTCTTGACCAGCCACACTCAAAGTCAGTGAAATGTTGCTATGGAATATCTATGTTTGTGCTGTGTAATAGTCTAACTAGCACGAGGAGCTCCACCTTCAGAACATGAATAACTTTGTCCTGGTAAGTGATGCTGTTGAAGTAGAAAGGACAAACTCAATTTATGTTTTGGTTAACTATTGCACGTATTCACTCCCTCTCTACCCAGGATGCCAGTGCACGTGCCCACCGGTTTTGCCTGCTTCCCCAACGAGCTGATGCACACCCCCAAGCTGTGGGTGCAGCAGAAGTACCGCGAGCTGAAGACCTTCACGCCCATGGCCCGAGGAGGACACTTTGCCGCCATGGAGGAGCCAGAACTCATGGCCCAGGACATCCAGAACTTCACCAAGATGCAGGAGAAGATGAAGTGATCGCTCTGCACATCTGCCTTTCCTGTTTACCAAACGGCACCAGATGCTAGGTCAGCGAGCACTGGTATTACAATAGCACTGACATGTGAAGTTACTTCCTGATTGGCCCATAGTCCTCTGCCATAGCTGCCTTTTTACACACATCTGGAAATTATTCTAGCCATGTCACAGATCTGTTTGTGCTGTTTTGGCATGACAACGACCATGACAATCCCTCCAGGATTCTGCGATCGCAACTCGATACTATGCGAGGGGCTTGCAAATTTGACCAATCACCTCACTATTTCTGCTTAAAACAGTAAAATCATTGCAATATTATCGCATAAAACAGACCCATCACCGCAGTACGAAAATACGTCAACAAAAATACGTCAAGCCACACGTCAACAAACTTTTCCCCTGATCAGCGCATTTCCATGACAAATTGGACAAAATCATTGCATATTGCCAAGCAAAATGTCAGAATTGCTGCAGCAAAATTAAAATTTTTGCCTGCAAATATCACAAAGGATCCCCATGAAATCCTGGAGGAAGGATATGTGACAAGACTACACAAACAGATCTGTGACCAGGCTAATATAGTACAGTAAAGCCTCCCAATGACTACTACCAATGAGATGGGGAAGAAAGTGTTCCTCAACTTACTCTCTAGTTAGGAAATGATCCATGGACCAATTGAGAAGAGCGAATAGAAGACAATTTCGTGAAGGTTGTTCCTGAATCAATGTTGAGGAGAGCACAGATAGTTATGTTTTGATTACTGGCATAGTCTAGGTCTGAGTGGTTATTAAATGATTGCACAAAATATCAGATATGTTTTATTTTTTGCAATAGTTGCCAGAGACTGAAATGTGTGTTTTATTCTGATCACCTATTCTGTTGTTATTTACAATGTTATAGCATTCCATAAATAGCACTTTGCATTTATTTCAGAAACGAATCTCCTGATCTATATATATTTTCTGGACAAATTATATTAATAAACATTTAAATTCAATTATTGTTCTGTCTTTCTGCTAATGTCTATGGAATCACACCTAAGATATGTGGCCTTGGTCCCCATTCAAGGTTTAATACCCAAAAATGGTATGATGATGGTACCAAGTGCAGTACCATCCTCCTAGTTGTCTATTATGGCAGGGAGACCAGAAGTTCCTCCAGCTGCTGCCAGGCCCTGGTGTTTCCCAAGCCCTGTGTCCTGCCCTGGGCCACCCCATTACTCTGAGGCTGCTCCCCTTGGCAGAGCACATCCGGGGGAGGTGTGGGTGGGGGAGATAAGGGCCGCTTGAGATCCCCACAGGACCTCACCAGATAAGGCAAGGGGAGGGAAAGAGAGACAGAGAAAGAGAGGGATGGTGGGAGAGGGAGGACATAGGACCACGATGCGCAGAGGAGAAGCTGTGACTGGAGATTGTTAGAGGGGCTGGGGAGCTGCGGTCAGAAAACAGGCGAGCTTTGGGTCTCGGTTGGTTTTCAGTAGGGTGTCTGGAGCTGGTTGCTCTTGAGTTAAGTGGACAGTCTGAGGGCACTACAGCCACGTAGGGATCCTAAGAAGTGGGTGAGTTAAACTTCTACAGAACACAGTAGATCCACCCCTCAGTTATAGCTGGAAAGTAATTAAGTATTTGGAAGGTTCTCTCAGCTTTTGTTCATGTTAAGTAGCTCTACGAAATGAAATTGTGAATTCTTCCTGAATTACTGAACTCCTTCATTGTTGATGTCTGGACAATGTTAAGACCCTTTATGTTAGGTATTTGCAGATTCAACTTCACACGTCAGATCTTGTGGTCAGTGGTGGAAAAAGTACTCAATTGTCATCCTTGAGTAAAAGTAAAGATCCCTTAATAGAAAATGACTCAAGTAAGGATGTTCTCTGTTTAGTGAATCCGCCAGATCAGAGGCGGTTGGGATGACCAGGGATGTTCTCTGTTTAGTGAATCCGCCAGATCAGAGGCGGTTGGGATGACCAGGGATGTTCTCTGTTTAGTGAATCCGCCAGATCAGAGGCGGTTGGGATGACCAGGGATGTTCTCTGTTTAGTGAATCCGCCAGATCAGAGGCGGTTGGGATGACCAGGGATGTTCTCTGTTTAGTGAATCCGCCAGATCAGAGGCGGTTGGGATGACCAGGGATGTTCTCTGTTTAGTGAATCCGCCAGATCAGAGGCGGTTGGGATGACCAGGGATGTTCTCTGTTTAGTGAATCCGCCAGATCAGAGGCGGTTGGGATGACCAGGGATGTTCTCTGTTTAGTGAATCCGCCAGATCAGAGGCGGTTGGGATGACCAGGGATGTTCTCTGTTTAGTGAATCCGCCAGATCAGAGGCGGTTGGGATGACCAGGGATGTTCTCTGTTTAGTGAATCCGCCAGATCAGAGGCGGTTGGGATGACCAGGGATGTTCTCTGTTTAGTGAATCCGCCAGATCAGAGGCGGTTGGGATGACCAGGGATGTTCTCTGTTTAGTGAATCCGCCAGATCAGAGGCGGTTGGGATGACCAGGGATGTTCTCTGTTTAGTGAATCCGCCAGATCTGAGGCGGTTGGGATGACCAGGGATGTTCTTGTGTGTGAATTGGGTCATTTTCCTGTCAAAATTTAACAAGTACTTGTGGGTGTCAGGGAAAATGTATGGAGTAAAAAGTACATTATTTGCTTTTGGAATGTAGTGAAGTAAAAGTTTGCATAAATATAAATAGTAAAGTACAGATAGCCCAAAAAACATTTTAAGTAGTACTTTAAAGTGTTTTTACTTAAGCACTTTACAGCACTGCTTGTGTTATGGAAACTGATTTTATAGCGCTCTTTAAATGTTACATTAATTGGTGTCATTATTTTCTCATTTACCCTGTAAATGTAATGAAACTTAAGTGTTCCTACTGCGTGGTACAGGTGAGGTCTGGGGGTGTGACGGGTGTGCAGCCCAGCAGGGCTATGAAGTCCCAACACTCCCCAGAGAACGCGGCCAGGGAGAGGAGCCGTGTACGTAACCTCCGCCAGGCCTTCCACAGCCTGCAGGCAGCCCTGCCCTCCGTCCCCCGTGACACCAAGCTCTCCAAGCTGGACGTCCTGGTCCTGGCCACCGACTACATCGCCCACCTTACTGAGACCCTGGACCAGGGCGGGGCTCTCTCTGAACTCACAGTGCCCCCCAGGGCAGGGGGCTACCTCCACCCAGTCAAGGTTGGTGACATCAAACTACCTGGGTGCCTATCTTTTTCGTTCCTTGGTTATCATAGCTTATAACCCTGATCTGTCCAGATGCTCAGTTAAAATCAGACATGAATTGTAGTGTAACAGCACTGTAGTAGGATGTCCACAGCAGGCATGACTAATTCTTACATTATCTCTATGACATTCACAAAGAGTTTTAATTTGGTATGACTTATTACAGTTATACAGACTAACTGAAGTTTAACATGTCTCCTGTCCTGACAGAAGTGGCCGATGCGCTCCTTGCTGTACTGTGGGAATGTGGGAGCACTGCTGTCAGCCAATCAGAAGCCAGCGTCAGGGGAGGAGGAAACACATCCACCGACCCCTACCCCAGAGGTTGACATGGACCAATCCGTTTAGGACTAGGAGCGTTGAAATAAAATATATCCAACTGTGATGCTTATGAAACTGCAGCGAATGGCAATGTAATGTATGTGCTAAACACGGAAACACCTAGAACAATGTCAAGATTGAAATCAAATACACCAAAATCAAAGGATCGCTTTGATTAGCACATTAAATCACTCATTTATTACAGAAGCATAAATCACTACTTGAGAAAAGTGTGTGAAATATTTGTTAGGGACAGGTCTAAAATTTACTGGGGGAGGGGCTGGTCCAACTCAAGGTGTCAAAAAATATATGCACCTTCTCCCAAACAAAAAACTATATTTTCACATGACCCTCCCATTGTACTGAAAAGTAAATTGAACACCCTCCCCTCTCGTCGAATTAACTCTAAATGATTAATACGACCACAAATAATAACGGTTTATAAACGTGGATGTCGACTGTGCCACTTTAGCATGCTTTTGTGGCACAGTCGATGCCATGCAGGACTACGGGCCAGAAGGTTGAGGTAGTGTTTCCTTACACTACGATCAGAGCTGGCTGCAGACAATGATCAGCTCGGGGGAAATCAGATTTTCAACATTTTGATGCAGCAGTTATAATTATATAAAATATATGCTACGAATTTTCCACCAACAGGTTTCTGTGCCAATGACCCACACTACCGATAAACAAAGCATACTGACTTCGGCCACTTCAATATTCGGGCTGCACACAATTGGCCCACGGTCGTTCCGGTTTGGCCGGGGTAAGACGTCATTGAAAATAAGAATTTGTTCTTAACCAACTTGCCTAGTTAAATAAAGGTCAAATAAATAAATATCATGGTTTCTGTTTTCAACACAATACATTGACTAGATAAATATCGACAAACAGAAAATTCCCCACCTTACCTTGTAGGCTTGACAATCTCCGAATGTCATTTAACTTTTTGGTGTTTTGTAACAGATGTCTCTTTCCATTCAGCAATTGGCAGCTGCACAGTTTGGATTGATTGAAGGATACATGTTATTTGTAAAGATTTGAAAAGTGACCCGGATTGCACAACAAAGTCAGGGATTTATTTCCATTGTGGTTCCTATTATTTTATTTTTTTACATTCAAAGCAATATTCCAGTGACTTATATTGTGTTTTCAGCTTTAAGATGAATTCAAGTTCTCCTGGATTTGTTTAATTTTTAGTGGTATAGATGTATTGGGGGTTGGAGTGAAAGGATGGACAGATTAACAGAAAGGGAGGATTGTTGTGAGAATATTTTGCAACCATGCATTCAGCTGTGGAGCCCTGAGTACTAGTCCAGATCTGTGCTATTTTAATTTTGAACCCAAATTCTTAATTTCAATGACGGCCTAGGAACAGTGGGTTAACTGCCTGTTCAGGGGCAGAACGACAGATTTGTACCTTGTCAGATCGGGGATTTGAACTTGCAACCTTTCGGTTACTAGTCCAACGCTCTAACCACTAAGCTACCCTGCCGCCCTGATATAATGACTGCTTTAGCGTAAAAATGTATTCAAACAGCAGACAAACCATTACTAAATTGATGTAATTAACTTTATGTTATGGCTTTTGTTTGAGCTATCAAACATACAGCGAGCTCCAAAATAATTGGGACAGTGACACGTGTTGTTGTTTAGGCTCTGTACTCCAGCACTTTGGATTTCAAATGGCATTTTCATCCATATCGGGTGATTCATTTAGAAATTAATTTTAAATAAGAATAGAATATGAATAGAATATGTTTGTAAATGCTTCTACATTAATGTAGATGTTACCATGATTACAGATCATCCTGAATGAATCCTGAATAAATTAAGACACAAATATCACACCCCCAAGACATGCTAACCCCTCACCATTACAATAACAGGGGAGGTTAGCATTTTTTGGGAAGAACTTTGACTCATTATTCACGATTCATTCATGGTTATCTGTAATCATGGTAGCATCCACATTAATGTAGAACTGTTTAGAAACATATTCTATTCTTATTTACAATAAAAGTGACTCCAAAATTACACAATACATGTACCATTCATTTATTTTGGGCACAAAATAATCTGAAACAACCAAAATGAAAAGCAAATGCCAACAAATGTGTAGTCTCACAAGCTTGATGTAATCATTGTGTGCTATGAATATGCACGTGCTTCTCCACTTGCATTGCTTGCTGTTTGGAGTTTTAGACTGGGTTTCTGTACAGAACTTTGACATCAGCTGATGTAAGAAGGGCTTTATAAATGCATTTGATTGATTGAATATGGGACCAAATACAAAACTTGTTACTACTTTAATACACAAGTGAATTTGTCCCCATTAAAACATACCTTCAAATTAAAGCTGACAGGCTGCATTGTAACCTCATAGTCATTGTATCATTTCAAATCTAAAGTGCTGGAGTTATCGCCCAGAAAATGTACACTACCGTGAAATCATGAGGCAATTTCAACATTTCGTCAGGAGAGACGTGGTAGACACATATTTCTTATTCTGATATTGACCAAGAAATAGACTTGTGACAAACACAATGCACAATCATTTCAACTCCACTAGCACACAGCTAATGTCTAAACAGACTGTTGCCACGTATTTGTGCTCAGGCAGACAGAAACCGCTTTTGTTGGCTGTAACATGGACGAGACCATAGAAGCATGGTCGTCATTATGTCTCCCCCTTGAGCAACATGGGCTCAGGTCCACAAGAAACGGTACAACGTTCAAGGCTAGCTCTATAAATCTGTTGGGGGGGATCTGATAAACCCCCACCCCCCCTTCACTCTCATATTAATGGATAATCTGGACCTGCCAGAGCTGTGCTACTAAGCCAGGGGTTACGGAGGGAAAGGAGAGGGCAGACATTGTGGTGAAAGAACGTGGGAATGGTAGACAGACAGTACTGCCCAACGTTCCAGCATTCCAACTAAGGTTATTCTGAAGTCGAGATCTCAGTGGATAAAGCCGACTGGCCAGGGAGGATCTGTTGCATTGGGCAATATAATGAATGGGTATACATTTGAATTATCATATACTCATTTTTAATGGCAAACCCATACTGCATGCCAGGCCATGGATTCTCCAATTGTATTATTTAAATGTACCAAGTGTCCTCAAAGTGAGGGTCATCAACTAACAAACTTGATTTAAAACGGCCCTTTTGGCTTGAACCGCAAACAGATCTTTAGGTGTGAGTGAATGTGGATATTTGTGCCAATAAACCCCGATAACCCTGATCTCCCTTCATGTTAGGAGATAATTGTTTCTGTATCTCCAGCTCATTATATCCAGTACACACTGATTGCTGGGTAAATTTATGAAGCTTTCTGTCCAGTTTCCCCTCGTTGGCCTGGCTTAGCTGGAACTGAGCAGAGGAAGTGGAGAGGGAGTACGGTAAAACTCAACAACTTTTTCCATGAGAAAAATAGAGCGTATTTAACATACAAGACATGTTGATGGCTTGATCCAGGGAAAGGTCCAAGAGAGGTAACTAAGAGAGGTTCCTAATACACACAACATCCCCTTCTGTCTAGCTTTCTTCCTGCTTAAAATGTGTAAAAGCCAAGTCTATTTACCAACTCAGTGGCCTTGTGATTTGAGTGTCTGCCCTGAGTTTGGGAGTTCAATCCCCGGCTGACTCATACCAAAGGGGCCGGCTGACTCATACCAAAGGGACCTCTGCGTGGTACTCAGCATTAAGGACCTATATTGGGGGTAAGGCCCTGCGATAGACTACAGTCCTGTCCAGGTGGTTTACTTGTACAGCTGACTCATACCAAAATACCTGGTGCCTCACCTGCTCCTATGAACCGCTCTGGCTCGCACAAGCCAGGGCTCATACAAGGCTACTTACTTCAACTATAGAGGTTTCAGTCAGAGGCAACAATACTTGGCAACGGATAGAGTTCCCTCTGAGTCTACCACTTGAATTAGCATATCACCAGTAGGAGGGACTGCAGTGGGGCTGAATGAGGGGCTTGGTGTGGTGGCAACAGACGGTTTGCGGTCATTGGCACAAAGCTGGGATAATGGTGTTCCAACATGGGGAAAGAGACACCACAGGAGTGGCACATGACCCAGTGACCCAGAGTCAGAGTGACCCGCCAGAGAGAGAGAGAGACAGGAGCTGAAAGAAGCAGGGAGAATGAAGGCTACAGGATACTGCAATGATAACAGCCCTCCCTCAGGATGGGGAAGGCATAAACACAAGAGGAAGGCCCCCACTCTTTCGCTCAAAATGAATGCTGATTAAACAAACCCTGCGAGGGCTCTATCAAATTGATTTACAAGATACTTCAAATCATCCAATCAAACATTTTATTTTCAAAAACAGAGCAACGAAGGATCTTACCACTTACAATTCATTCACTTCAACATTTCATCTTGAGAGGACAAATACATGCCAATGTTGTGAAATAATGACAACTAGAGTGGTCAGACACAGAATTAGCCTCTATTGAAGACTGCGTTCTAAATGTACCCTAAACTAAACACACTTCATAGTAACTTGGTATTGATGCTATGGTTATAGACAACTCAGGATTGGTCATTTAAGAGGCCATGATTTACAGGTTCACTTTACACGGGTACATTTTGTGTTATTTGATCTTGGAGTTAGTTTCCTGGTGTGATTTGTAGGGGTTTAATATTCAAGCAAACACAATACAACTGTTTTGGCCTTCATGTGCACCTGTCACTCTGCAGTTCACATATTTTCTAGGTAGATGACCGTGCCAACTTTAGAGAAAGATAACAGCAACAGAATTGGTCTTGATGGTGCTCAGAGTGTATTTCAGTAGTACTAGAACACAGTGATGAACCCACATTGGGTAAGTTGACATCTCTTCACATCGGACTAAGTAATGTACGTAAAGTTAACATCCAAGACACACATGGAGAATCATTTTAGCTGATACAGCGGAAGTCTACTTGATCACAATCCTGAGTACACACTGATCAGTTGTCAAATTAACAGAACTACATTTAACACAGACTACTGATGAGGCACTTCATGACAACTATGGGATCTACAGTGTGGATGGATTGAGAGGACATGGTATTCTACATTCAATATTGTCACTAGCAAACCAACAGTTTGTCTGGTTATCTCAATGAAGTAGGTAGAGCAGACTCAATGGCCTTTCTCTCTCTAAAAACATGATCCCAGCAAATGGCAAATGAGGGTGATCCCTTGTGCTCTATAGATCTGTATGCTGCACTTATCTCGCTCTTATCTAAGTACGTATTCATTTACTATAGCAGCTTGAAAGGCAAACGTTAAACAAAGGACATGTAAAGCAAACAGACGTACGGAGCTTAAGAAACCAAAGCTATCGATTAAGGGCGCTTTCACATATTTCTGTATGATCCGTATCCTAGAGCATTTGGTACCTGATCCGAGCTATAAAACATGAGCCCTGGCTCAAACTGATCCTGGACCTGGGTGAGTGGCGGGTCCAAGTTCCAGGACCAGAGTACAAGGTATTGTGACGCAGCAGCGTGAGTCGTGTGAAACTTCTTGCCCGTTGTTAACAAGCTAGCTTCCTAACGGCATGTGGAATGTGTCTCGCAAATCACATTCTGAAACGGTTATTTTCAGATCTTGAGAAAGCAAAACGTATGTTGTAGATTGTCACAATTCAGGAAACCGATCAAGGATACCAAATGTCATATGTGAAAAGGACCTAGAACACGGTCACTATGCCTTAAATTGTCTACTGGGACATCAAATACTTTGTAATATTCTTAGTCCATCTGACGTACCTGCTTAATCTTCTCTATAAAAATAACATGCAGTGACAGTTACATCTGAAGTACCTCGCTCTTCACTGCCTGGTCGCTACCTGATTCTCTTCGATAAACAGAAAGACTTGGGTCCATTTTCACAGTCATTGGAACAACTCATTGTGCGCGGCCACAATCCTTCAATCATAATTGGACGAAATCACAGAGTGACACAATCACAGTCCAGGCTTTGGTTCAGTCCAACAATGACGAGACTTCTCCTCAGCTCGGAGCGTGATTGCCACTTGTGTTGCGTTAGTATTTCTCCATCCAGGAATCCACCTTGATTCAGACATTTTGGCTCTTCTCAAAACTCCAGTTTCATAACTAGTGATTTCCAGTTAGTTCAGTTCAGGAAAACTAACCAGTGCCATCGTTAATGAGGTACCAATGAATTCAAGATACCCCTGGACCCCCATCCACTAACCACGTTTTTATACCATTCTTCAATCTAGCAAAGGACTTGGGCTCTGACTCTCTTAACCACCAGCAATTTGTGGTGTATTAGTTTCTCCAGGAAGTAAGGGTCAGAGGTGAAACTCCCTGTTCCTCCACATTGACCCTGTGGCGCTTGATGGAAGTCATGTCCAGGAACCCTGAGTCTCCATTGCCCTCCGCTCCTATGTGGATCTTCTCCCCTGGGGCAGAGAAAGCTGAGCAGTAGGGGGGCTTGTGAAAGTGCTGGGACTTGGCTGGGGGCTGTGTGTGTGTGTGTGTTGGGGGGGTGTCTACAAGGCCGTCTCCTGCAACGTGTGAGCCAGTCGGCAGGAAGGCTGAGGGGTTGCGGTCTCCTCGTCCTCATCCTTCTCTCGCTCCGTCTCCTCAGTCTTCTCCTCCTCTTTGGGATGGGACACTCCATTGCTCTCCTTCCGAGCCATCTGGTAAGGATGTGTGTCGATAGCTTTGGGCTGAATTACATTTAGAAAGATGAAGAAAAGAAACAGCGAGTGGCTATCACAATAACTGTAAAGGGCATTCACAATTACTACTCAGTAACAATGTTACGGCTGGTATGTTGGTTTTCACTGGTTCATAGGCGGTATCCTCCATCTCGGAGGCCTGCAGCCTACCTTCTGTGGCAGTGGGGTGACACAGCAGAGTATCTCCCTGTAGCATTCAGGCAGGAAGAAGAGCAGGTTGCCCAGGACAGGGTACACCGTCCCTGGGGTCAGGTCCTTCTCCTTCATAGGACCAGTCAGCAGGCTGACTATCAGTCCCACTATCACCACAGTGGTAGAGTTGTGGGCACTGTACCACAAATAGGATAGATTGTACAGGGCCTGCACACCCGTAGGCCTGGAGAGACAAACATGTACTTGGTCAGATTCTTGTCATCATCCCTAAAACAGTTTGAATATTTTTGGAGGGATACAGTTCAAGTGCTTTATGTTTGATGCTGGTGTTCTGGTTCCAATGCTACCAATTCAATGAGAACAAGAAGTCACTGTACTTTGGTTTGGCGGTGATCAAGGTAATCAGAGTGGTCATGACAGCAGTGGTCATGACAGCAGTGGTCATGTTGCTGGGGAGGGGCATAGCGGTGCCGTTGATGATGGGGGGCAGAGTAGTGGGCACCGCCATACGGGACACAAAATGCCCAATGCCAATCCAGAAGGCCATAACCAGGCCTGCCACCAACCCTACTATCGCACCCTGTGGACAGAGAGTTACATAAAATTCAGAAAGATCTCGCTAATTCACCACAGATAAGGAAAAAGAAAGTCATCACAATCTTACGGTATATGTTACTGTTCAGTGAAGAAACCCGTATGTCCTCTGCATTAGTATCCCTCAATGCCAGCAAACTTGACCCGTGTTACCAAGGCAGTGTTTTGACTTACAGTGGAGTTAGCCCAGGGGAAGAACATTCCAACCTGACCCGTGTTACCAAGGCAGTGTTTTGACTTACAGTGGAGTTAGCCCAGAGGAAGAACATTCCAACCTGACCCGTGTTACCAAGGCAGTGTTTTGACTTACAGTGGAGTTAGCCCAGGGCAAGAACATTCCAACCTGACCCGTGTTACCAAGGCAGCGTTTTGACTTACAGTGGAGTTAGCCCAGGGGAAGAACATTCCAACCTGACCAGTGTTACCAAGGCAGTGTTTTGACTTACAGTGGAGTTAGCCCAGGGGAAGAACATTCCAACCTGACCCGTGTTACCAAGGCAGTGTTTTGACTTACAGTGGAGTTAGCCCAGGGGAAGAACATTCCAACCTGACCCGTGTTACCAAGGCAGTGTTTTGACTTACAGTGGAGTTACCCCAGGGGAAGAACATTCCAACCTGACCCGTGTTACCAAGGCAGTGTTTTGACTTACAGTGGAGTTAGCCCAGGGGAAGAACATTCCCAGACAGAAGAGCCCGAGGAGAGGACCACCCACCATCCCAAAGATACTTAATGCTGCCTGGAGGAGAGAGAGAGCGAAAAAGAGAGGTTTATCATCTTTTACTCTTATGTAATATGAAGCCTCTGTCAAAGATAGTAGTAGGTGATCCTATGGTGGGGGGGGGGGTGTATAGGATAGAGGAGCTGGGTAGAGGAGTAACCATTAACTAAAGCAAAGACAGCAGGGGACATGGGTCAGTCACCTGCAGCACTGAGCCCATGTGAGACGCGGTGTAGGCCATGGCCAGACACACCAGCCCGTAGGCAAACGCTGGGAGAAGAAAATAGGAAGGGAAAAACAGGTCAGGACCACAGTAGTACAAACCTGATAGTGTACCAGAAAAAATAAAATAAAAGTCTAAATTTGTTTGTGGACTCTACTCGAGCAATAACTTAACAAAAAGCTTGATAAAATATGAACACTGCCTGCCACTGTTCATAAACACTGCCAGCGTGTGGCCACTCAGAACAGCAGCTCACCCAGGCCTTTGGAGAGCAGTGTGGCTTTGGCCTCCGTCATGGCCGGGCAGTAAGGCTTGATTAGGTCCTCCATGGTTACCGTCGCTAGGGAGTTAAACGCTGATGAGATGGTACTGCAACACAAGAGGGAGGGAAGCTGAATGAGTAATGTCATGGGGCTAAATTGTGTGGTGTAGTGTGTTCATAATGGTATCATAATACAACCTTTACTGGTGTACCACAACACCATGACATTAATGTATGTTCCCTGGGGTCTGACTAGTATTACAGACCGAGCACATGAGAGCCAGTAGCAGTGGCAGTTAAGTGAAGTACCTGAGAGCGCCGCTGAACAGGCAGGCGACAAACAGCCCTGGTAGGCCAGGCAGGTCCCTAAACACATCCATCACAAAGTACAGCACCATCTGCAGACCGGAAGGAACATTTAGACTGGATCAGCAGAGACAAAATGACATTTATAGGAGAACTTAACCAAACAATGGCCTCAACTCAAACATCTTTACAAAAGCCTTTCTTTGTCTATGATCTGAAGAGAGATTCATTAACTCGGGCTTCAACATGAATCAGATTCACATCGAAATACTGATGTGTAATATTCCTATCGCACGCAATATTTTGGAACGTGTAACATCCGGGGTTTTTTCTCCTCTTGCGGCTGCTTCGCGTACACGCCAAGTCCCACACCCTGTCACTCAAGCAGCACAGTTCCTCAATCTCGCTGTTAGATTCACTATTAAGTTTGCATGCGGTTCTGTTACTGTAGGTCAAATGCAGTCAACATATTGTTCCAAACAAGAACGATGCCGCTTTCCACTTTGCTTCTTAATAGAAGACATTATACTTCACCGATTTCAACAGTTCACCCAAGAGTTGATCAATAGCAACAACAAAAAAATTGCAATCTTTGATAAAACAATTATAATAATGCCCATATCGTGCTGCCCTTAACATAACCACAGCCAAACAGTCACATCAGGATGTCAGCACAGTGAGGGACCACTAAGTGTGTTGTTATGGAGGTAGCAAGTCCTACTTGCCTGGTCGTTGGTTTTGACGTAACCCTTATCCAGTGGGCTATCCTCACCGTAGCGAGCAAACATCACCAGGCCCATCAGACAGCCCAGACACAACACCACCTGCTGGCAGGGAAACACCACGTAGCACGACCTGGCGACACACCACAACGTATAATATTACCATTGTGTCTAAGTGTTTGTTTTTTTACATGATGTAATTCATGTGAATCCAGTTCAACCAGGTGTTTAGTGTTGATGCTTACATGACTGCCTCCCTCTCAGTGCGGGAGCTGAGGTACCTCTGGACCTGGGCCTGGTTGACCCCGTACAGCGCCAGCATGAGGAACACCCCGCCCACGCCCAGCGTCCAGAACGTGTGCCTCTCCGTCGGGTCAGGGTTCAGGCTACATCAGACACAGGTCAAAGTGGAGGAGGTTTACAACACTACACACAGAGCCGTAGCCCATTTTTTAAAATCCTCTGTAACTGGTCCAGGGACAGTTTTAAGTCTCATTAGGTCCACTAAGGAAAAGACTCACTCCAGACTTGCGATGCGGCTGCCGTTGATGGCTTTCCTCCACACCTCTCCCATGCCTCCTGCCTGGTGAGCCCCCACTATGATGACCGCCAGTTGGCCAGCAAACATCACAATGGTCTGGAACACGTCGGTCCAGATGACTGCTTTCAGCCCTCCCTGACAAGCAAGACAAGATATACATACTGTGTATCCAGCTGTATATGATAATTGCATTCAGAGTTGTAGGGAGATGGGTGGCTAAATTGAAAACTCACTGACGAAAAAAGAGACACTCACTAATGTTGTGTACAGGGTGCACACCAGTCCCATGGCCAGCACTGCCCCCCAGAGGTCAAATCCAGTCACTGCAGGTGGACAGTATCAACAGCACACACCACCAACATGGATCACATTTACACCACACCTGTCATTCATCGTCTATAAAGCCAGAACAGGTACTAAAGTTCTCACCGAACGTACTCAGTAAAACTGGTATTATTCTACCACTTTATATAGGAAATACACGTGACAGATCCTTTTACCTGCATTGAGTGCGAGTGCTGGTGCATAGAGGACCACTCCCATATAGATCACCTGCAGAGACAGTCAAACAACGGTCCAAATTCAGAGGGACGCAAACTGAGTAGGAGCCATAGGTGGTTGATTAAAATACATATCAATTACACATCAAGTGGTGAAACTTCACAGGGAAAAGGGCGAGTACCTACTTGTACAGAATGTCCCTGTTCTGCAGAGCACAGCATGTACAGGATATTAGTCACGTGGGAACACACCAGGAGCACACACAGACAGGCATAACTACCAACAGTCTGGAGGACACAAATACACTCACCATCTGAAAGATAAAGGTCACGGTGCCCATGATGCGAACCGTCTTATTGAAGCGCAGCTCCAAATACTACACAATGAAGAAAAGACGGGGGAAGGAAAGAGGGATGTTAAAGTCTACCACTGATCATAGAGCCTTAGTCATCTGTGACGGTCGATTCTGAGCGCAATAGAAGTGGAGATTCTAAGGGCCGGGGCACAGTCCTTTGTTGTCAGCAGCACCGTCTCGTCTGCTGTACTCTGGTTCCGCTACTCTGGTTAGCCATTGTCAAAATGAAAAAGCAGACATGTTGAGAATGTTGTTTTTGTGTTCAACTAGCCTCCCTTGCCAGGGTTCTGGCGAGACAGAGGCACAGCGAGATACACCGCTGCACACAAACTCCTCATCATTCACAGACACGGTTCCCTCTTTAGGTAAGGTTAGGGTTTAGAGCTCACCTCATAAGCACTGGTGAGGCGGAGCCTGTAGAAGACAGGTATGAAGACGTGGGCGGGGACAAGCAGACCCAGGAAGTAGGAGACTCCCAGGAACCAGTACTGCGTTCCGTAGGTGTAGATCTCAGAGGGCACTCCCAGGATGGCCACGGCTGACTGGAAGGTGGCGAGCAGTGACAGCGACACGGGCAGGCAGCTCATAGAACGGTCGGCCAATAGGAACTCCTGCGTGGTGCGCTGGCGCCCGCCGGACAGGGCGTAGAACAGGCCGATGCACGTGGACGCCACCAGCAGCAGGGCGAAGATCACATAGTCCGGCGTGGAGAAGTGCATCTGGACTACGTCCCCCATGATGCCGCGGGGTGAGGGGCTGGGAATGGAGGTGGGCTTGGCCGTGGGTGGCGCAGCCCGGGTGGATGAGGACGGTGTTAGTAGACACTCACCTATAGGTCTCCTCCCAGACACCGAAGTGGAAGGATAAAATGCTATAGTGAGGGAGAGTTGGGAGACGGAGAGCGCAGTTATTCTCATCGCCTGCGCTCTTAGTTTTTCTCTACAAGCATGAAGAGCTAGATACACGCAATGCATACAGTAGGTGCTCTAATGGGAACATTTCACACCGCCCTATAACCAAATATAATTCACATCTATTCATTTTCCACTTGGTTACTCTTCCATTTCAGAGCATCTCAGTAACGGCTAAAAGTTGAACATTGAAACCCATGGTAAATCCTCTCTACGGTAGGTCCGTCTGCCATGGCAACACAGTTGCTGCTGATAAAAGTGCTAATCAAATGTGCATTAGTTCTCAAGGTTCCAACACACTGACGGTTGGCGGTCTATTGACACAGACCACAGTGAGTGTGAGCCAGGGCAGACTGACCTAGCCTAACTCCTTAACATCACAACAGTTAGTTAATCAGCGGCCTAACACACAATTATACATTCACCTCACAGTGCAACTGACAGAGATCGCAGTGTCCGAGGTCTTCACAGTCTCTCACTCCCTCAGCGAGCAGACAGGCATTATAGTGGGGCATGCCTACAGTATTTACAGTATGCCGTTTACATCACCTCACTGATGCAAGGATAACATCCTATTGTGACCCCGACTCATGCATTTACAGGACAGGGAGAATACTGATAGTTAAATAACTAATAGGCATGGGAGAGAATGAGGGAAAAGAGAGCGAGGGAGGGGAATATTGACAAGACAGGGAATAGAGAGAGAGGAGCGAGGCAGAGTGAGGGAGAGAGAGAGCTAATTGATACGCTTGAAGCAGGTCTTACCGTGTCAGTGGTTGGGCTGGCTGGCGAACGGTGGTCTGAGGTTGGCCGTCTCACACAGAACCTGGAACTTAATAGTAGCCAAGCTGTGGGAGTGTCTTCCTCATAGGCGCCAATCATAAGCCCCTGTAGAAGGCAAAGGGAAGACCTGCAACAACATAAAGTGGTTTTCATAACACAGTTAACACATAAATAATCATTCAGAACATCTAGGTTATTGTTTTAAAAGTATAAGGGCACATTATAATACCAAACTTGATCCTACCCATCGTTTGCACTGCCACTAAACAAACTATCATTTACAGTCTCTACTTACTGACAATATTTGTATTATCAACTGTCAAAACATCAGGACCCACCACACTCTTAATCACTTTCACTGTTCTACCAGTCAAAACATCAGGACCCACCACACTCTTAATCACTTTCACTGTTCTACCAGTCAAAACATCAGGACCCACCACACTCTTAATCACTTTCACTGTTCTACTGTTCTACACAGTCAAAACATCAGGACCCACCACACTCTTAATCACTTTCACTGTTCTACCAGTCAAAACATCAGGACCCACCACACTCTTAATCACTTTCACTGTTCTACCAGTCAAAACATCAGGACCCACCACACTCTTAATCACTTTCACTGTTCTACCAGTCAAAACATCAGGACCCACCACACTCTTAATCACTTTCACTGTTCTACCAGTCAAAACATCAGGACCCACCACACTCTTAATCACTTTCACTGTTCTACCAGTCAAAACATCAGGACCCACCACACTCTTAATCACTTTCACTGTTCTACCAGTCAAAACATCAGGACCCACCACACTCTTAATCACTTTCACTGTTCTACCAGTCAAAACATCAGGACCCACCACACTCTTAATCACTTTCACTGTTCTACCAGTCAAAACATCAGGACCCACCACACTCTTAATCACTTTCACTGTTCTACCAGTCAAAACATCAGGACCCACCACACTCTTAATCACTTTCACTGTTCTACCAGTCAAAACATCAGGACCCACCACACTCTTAATCACTTTCACTGTTCTACCAGTCAAAACATCAGGACCCACCACACTCTTAATCACTTTCACTGTTCTACCAGTCAAAACATCAGGACCCACCACACTCTTAATCACTTTCACTGTTCTACCAGTCAAAACATGCAATACTTTCTTTCACACAACATGCATTTTGACAACACACCCAATTCCAGCTGATCTGAACTGTCCTGTCCTGCATAACTGGCAGCTTCCTGCAGAGCGAGGCGAGTCAAGGAGATCTGGTGAGACGCTGAGCTCTCATTCCATTAGTCCTCAGAGCAAGCGGTCATGTGTTAATGCGAGAGAGTGTGTGTGAAGTTATGAGAGGGTGAGCTGGTGTAAGTAAGTGAGGGGTCAGTGCCATGACTTCAGTCCTTACATTGTGCAATCATCATCATAAATCCTAGATTCCAAGGGATGCAGTAGTTTAAAGCTCCGGCTGTGTGTTAACAATAAACTACCTTCTCCTCATTCACTCCAGGTTACACTTCAAAGTAGGACGACACAGTATGTCTGACAGTAAATGATCCTCTCACGTTGCCTTTTTTATACGTAATATTTTTATTCACAGTTAATGAAAGATTAAGATATTGTACGTTTCCCATTTTTGACTCCCCTTAACCCCCCCCCCCCCTCCAGAATGCCTTCAAACACATTCTAAAAATAAAGGCAAAGTCATTGAGGGACATATCAGAAAACAAAAACGTTTACAACATAATGTTTCTTAAATACAAAGCAAAAACTTAATAGCCTAACAATTTCAGGTGATCTTATCGGCCCATATAGCTGGAACCGCAATGGGTGGGGGTGGGGCCCAAGAGTACTAATCTGGAGAAAGCCTTTGGGGGTGTTTAAAATAAGATATCATCGTGTCCCAGGTGGAATAAAATTTGTTGGTTGACCCTCTAATGGTATACTTTATTTGTTCTAATTTTAGGAATCGCATCAAATCTTTGAGCCAAAGAGAGGCTAAGGGAGGATTGACAGATTTACAATCCAAAATCCTCTCCGCCCTGTGCCACTGGGTTCTGGACTTCGAGACGGGCAGCCCCCCAGGTGGTGAAGGTAGGAAACATCACCTCCACTCCGCTGATCCTCAACACCGGGGCCCCCATAAGGGTGCGTGCTCAGCCCCCTCCTGTGCTCCTTGTTCACACAGTCACCTTCACCACCTGGGAGCGGCCCGTCAGGAAGTCCAGGACCCGGTTGCACAGGGCGGGGTTCAGACCCAGGGCCTCGAGCTTAATGATGAGCTTGGAGGGTACTATGGTGTTGAATGCTGAGCTATAGTCAATAAACAGCATTCTTACATAGGTATTCCTCTTGTCCAGATGGGATAGAGCAGTCTGCAATATGATGGCGATTGCTTCGTCTATGGATCTTTTGGGGCGGTATGCAAATTGAAGTGGGTCTAGGGTGTCAGGTAAGGTGGAGGTGCTACGATCCTTAAAAACTTCTTCGGGATCGGTGTCCCATCCACGGGACGGTTGAGCTAATGTAGGCTAATGTGATTAGCATGAGGTTGTAAGTAACATTTCCCAGGACATAGACATATCTGAAATTGGCAAGAACTGAAGCTAACTGCACTGTCCAATTTACAGTAGCTATTACAGTGAAAGAATACCATGCCATTGTTTGAGAAGAGTGCACAATTTTGAACATGAAAAGTTATTAATTAAAAAAAGGGCACATTTGGGCAGTCTTGACCAAAATATTTTAACATAAATGCAATGGTTCATTGGATCCGTCTAAAACTTTGCACATACACTGCTGCCATCTAGCGGCCAAAATCTAAATTGCACCTGGGCTGGAATAATACATGGCCTCTCTCTTGCATTTCAAAGATGATGGTACAAAAAAAACGGTTGTTTTTCAATTTGGATGATCTTTTACCAGATCATGTGTTATATTCTCCTACATTCCTGTCACATTTCTCATCGCTGGCCCTCTTAATGTTGGGTATGTCATTTTAGGTTAAAATTGAAAAAAGGGGCAGATCCTTAAGAGGTTTTAATGAACTAGTCTCTCAAAGCACTTCATGATGACAGAGGTGAGTGCTACGGGGCGATTGTCATTAAGTCGTGGTACCCTTCCCCAGATCTGTGCCTTGACACAATCCTGCCTCGGAGCTCCATGGACAATTCCTTCGACCTCATGGCTTTCGCTCTGACATGTACAGTCAACTGTGGGACCTTATACAGACAGGTGTCTCAAATCATGTCTAATCAATTTAATTTACCACAGGTGGACTCCAATCAAGTTGTAGAAACATCTCAAGGCTGATCAACGGAAACAGGATGTACCTGAACTCAATTTCAAGTCTCAAAGCAAACGGTCTGAATAGTTATGTAAATAAGGTATGTTTTTTTATTTCTAATACATCTGTAAAAATGTCTAAAAACCTGCCCTCACTTTGTCATTATGGGGTAGTGTGTGTAGATTTATTAAATAAAAACAAATCCACAGCAATTTTAGAATAAGGCTGTAACGTAACAAAATGTGGAAGAAGTCAAGGGGTCTGAATACTTTCCGAAGGCACTGTAGGTAAAGCAGATCCCCTGATTGTATGGGACACCTTTAAATGCACTTTTTGAGGCCACTCAATACAATACTCATCATTAAAACAAAAGCAGTTTCGGTCAAAAGAGATTAGAATAATAATTCTGTTGCCACCAACATAATGCTATTTATATCGGGCATACAACAATCTCAGCTCTGTAGATTTTAGCTGTGAAGAGACAGAATCAGTAGATAACTTATTCTGGTATTTTTCTTTCTTTTACCTTTATTTAACTAGGCAAGTCAGTGAAGAACAAATCCTCATTTTCAATGACGGCCTAGGAACAGTGGGTTAACTGCCTGTTCAGGGGCAGAACGACAGATTTGTACCTTGTCAGCTTATTGCCCCTATGTAGCTTGTTTCTGGTCACAGGTTCAGGAATAGTAAAAAAAAAAAAAAAAGTCACAAAATTCACTTAAAATTTACCTTACAAATAGCAGTGTTGGAGCTATTTGGAAAGTCAGTCAGTCAATCAATAATAATAATCTCCTAGGAAAGTTTATCTTTAGCTCATAATCTGTGGATACTACGCGATTAGAAAAGGTTCAAAAGGTATGTATGTAAAACATCACAGCACAATTGAAAAATATATGGCACATGAAAACCAAACAAGGATAGTCTATGGTGATAGGTGGGATTGGTTGAGAGTGGCTGATGGGTGGGATTAAAGATATCATGTTCAGTAATGTACTGTTGTTATGTGATTGCTGTATATAAAAGTCTCATGCATGTAAAATGTATGTATACATTAGTTGGAAGTTTACATACCCCTTAGCCAACTACATTTAAACTCAGTTTTTCACAATTCCTGACATTTAACCTCAGTAAAAAGTCCCTGTTTTTGGTCAGTTAGGATCACCACTTTATTTTAAGAATGTGAAATCTCAGAATAATAGCAGAGAGAATGATTAATTTCATATTTTATTTCTTTCATCACATTCACAGTGGGTCAGAAGTTTACATATACTAATTGAGTGTTTGGTAGCCTTGCCTTTAAAATGGTTTAACTTGGGTCAAACATTTCAGGTAGCTTAGTGGTTAGAGCGTTGGACTAGTGACCGGAAGGTTGCAAGTTCAAACCCCCGAGCTGACAAGGTACAAATCTGTCGTTCTGCCCCTGAACAGACAGTTAACCCACTGTTCCTAGGCCGTCATTGAAAATAAGAATTTGTTCTTAACTGACTTGCCTGGTTAAATAAAGGTTCAATTTTTTGTATTTTTTTAAACAAGTTTCCCACAATAAGTTGGGTGCATTTTTGCCCATTCCTCCTGACAAAGCTGGTGTAACAGAGTCAGGTTTGTAGCCTCCTTGCTCTCACACGCTTTTTCAGTTCTGCCCACAAATGTTCTATAGGATTGGGGTCAGGGCTTTGTGATGGCCACTCTAATACCTTGTTTTTGTTGTCATTAAGCCATTTTGGCACAATTTTGCTGTTTGCTTGGGGTCATTGTTCATTTGGAAGACCCATTTGTGACCAAGCTATGACTTCCTGACTGGCGTCTTGAGATGTTGCTTCAATTTATCCACATAATTTTCCTTCCTCGTGATGCCAGCTATTTTGTGAAGTGCGCCAGTGCCTCATGCAGCAAAGCACCCCCACAACATGATGCTGCCACCACCGTGCTTCATGGTTGGGATGGTGTTCTTCGGCTGACAAGCCTCCCCCTTTTCCCTCCAAACATAATGATGGTCATTATGGTGAAACAGTTCTATTTTTGTTTCATCAGACCAGAGCACATTTCTCCCAAAAGTATAATCTTTGTCCCCATGTGCAATTGCAAACCATAGTCTGGCTTTTTTTAATGGCGGTTTTGGAGAAGTGGCTTCTTCCTTGCTGAGTGGCCTTTCAGGTTATGTCGATATAGGACTTCTTTTACTGTGGATATAGATACTTTTGTAGCCGTTTCCTCCAGCATCTTCACAAGGTCCTTTGCTGTTGTTCTGGGATTGATTTGCACTTTTCGCACCAAAGTACGTAAAAGTACTTTGAACGTCTCCTTCGAGCGGTATGACGGCTGCGTGGTCCCGTGGTGTTTATACTGGCGAACTATTGTTTGTACAGATGAACGTGGTACCTTCAGGCATTTGGAAATTGCTCCCAAGGATGAACCAGACTTGTGGAGGTCTATATTTTCTTTTCTGAGTTCTTGGCTGATTTCTTTTGATCTTCCCATGATGTCTTTTAGTTTAGTTTTAGTTTATTAATTCAACCATTTTCAAAAAACAAGCACACAAAACTTGAAAAAGCCATATGAATAAAATCGAGGATAACAAAGTCTGGGACTTATTTCCATTGTGGTCCTCTTGAGACAAGATGGCTAGACAAGATCGAACATCGTACGGCAGTAGAAGAACATCCATCTCATCATTCCAATTACATCATAAGGGTTATTCATATGGGCACAGAAGACATCAAACATATTTGTACTTTATTTTAAAGCTGCCCAGAGAGAAAGTTGTTTTTATGGGCAGAGGCAACTCATTCCATTCTAAGGCTCCAGTATACAAGAAAGTACCTTTCCCAACATTACTCCTGAACCTGTATGTCAAGCAAAGAGGCACTGAGTTTGAAGGTAGACCTTGAAATACATCCACAGGTACACCTCCAATTGACCCAAATGATGTCAATTAGCCTATCAGAAGCTTCTAAAGCCAAGACACCATATTCTAGATTTTTCCAAGTTGTTTAAAGGCACAGTCAACTTAGTGTATGTAAACTTCTGACCCACTGGAATTGTCATACAGTGAATTATAAGTGAAATAAATCTGCCTGTAAAGAATTGTTTGATGAATTACTTGTCATGCACACAGTAGATGTCCTAACCAACTTGCCAAAACTATAGTTTGTTAACAAGACATTTGTGGAGTGGTTGAAAAATGAGTTTTAATGATTCCAACATTTCCTCTCTCTGCTCTGTACTAATGAGTATTCAAATTGTCCCAAAAAATATGAATAATTTCATTTTCTTTAGTTGTAAAGATCTGAAAAGAATGTTTAAATATTATTGTTTTCAATGGGATAAACTGTTAATACACCTGAGGTATTGTAAATTTGAGGGATCAGTGGTGAGGCAGATTTGCACTTGAGTTGATGAGCTAGAAATCAACCAGCCTTTTCTCCATGCTTGTAAACCAAACCGCATGCATGGAGTAGCTGCTGCTCAGCCTTATCTGTGGATAGTAAATTGTACTGAGTTTGAAGACTCAACCTTTTTTTGTAAAGTTCTGGTGGAGTATTGTTGATCTAATTCCAGAATGGCATCGATCAGCTGTTATGTGTTTCATTTTCCGTTTACTGAGAGGAATAGGAATTGATTGCCTATAAAAACAACCTAAAGTGTAGATGGAGAGATTAAATCTGTTTTAAATAGACATCAATTGTATTCAATAAAACGGTGTAGAATGAATAGTTTGAAAGTAAATATGAGTTTATGTCTCAATGGAGAGCGATTTGTATAGGTCAATAAGAATGAAAGGTCAAGCAAAAGAGGAGCATGGTCACTAACAATGGCAGCATATTCTACGTTCTCAGAGGGAAGAAAGGCTTTATCAATGAAAAAGTAGTCTATCCTAGAATAGGAGTGGTGCATGTGAAAAGAGAAATCTTTGTTACTGGGAAAAAGGAATCTCCATGTATCTACTCATCCTGCCTGGCTCACAAATTTGAGGGAGATAATTATCTGGGGTTTGAATGATCCAAGGCTGGGTCTTATCCCACAATTCATGTCACCTCCAAAAATGAAATAGTTGAGGCAGCAAATAAATGTTTGTTAATAAAATCAACATCATCCCAATTAGGAGCAAAAACATTTACAAGCAAACACAGGTATGAAAGACAGAACAAGGTTTGTAACGCAACTAAAGTGGCCAAATAACAACTTAAAATGAAGCACATTATTCCGCTTCACAATGGGTGTAGAGCCGAACTGGCATCCATAAGCAGCGATGAGATTCAAGTTTGGGGAAGAATTTTCACCATAAAACGCACCTTTATAATAAAAGCATTTCATGGATAATCACATGGTCACTTTTGATAATGGTGTTTTCCAGCTAATGGAACATTCACACTTATAGCCTACTGCCGTGTGTGCATTGCTGCGCTTATAATGTGAAGAACTAGCCTAATAGTTTATTAACATTTTAAGCCGTTGTGTTCTGACCTGTTGCATCAGCCTCATTACTAAAAAATGTTTTTTTGATGCTAGTGGTGGTACTAATTCGGATCTATTGCATCCCACAACTGTCCCAGATGATGTTTGGAATATTTATTTATCGCACAGAATTGGTCAACTTTTGTACTATGGGGGATAGTAGATTGACATAGGTTAGTACTTTTGCTGTTTATTAGGCCTACTCACCTTGTTGGCTGACGAAAAGTAAATGTGGACAGTTCCAATATCTTCAATATGCATCTCGAAATTGGATAAGGATGCGCGTAGTTGCGTTCCCAATGTGTCTGTCTTCACTTGTAGCCTGTGAGAAAGACCCGATCACGTGATGGAGAGCAGTGTGAGTGAGAGGTGCTTCGGAGCGGGCAGTATTTATGGAGAAGGGCTGCAAAAGGCATGGATTATTTTAGGGTGCATTATGGCCACACAAAGGGGATGCCACCGGGAAATTTGAGGCACAATCAAGCGCTTCTCAAATTCTGAATGAAAGACTGACAGTGTACAGCCGGTGCAAAAAGGCACTTTTTTCAAATCATTAGAGTTGCATCATGCAGCCTTACAATGTATTAAAAATCAAAACCTATAGCCCAATGTTTGTAGAACAACTAAAGTTACATTAATAACTAAATTAAGCACATAGGAATACCTATTTCTTTGTTAACCGCTCAACACAATAGCCACATGTGCACACTCGCTCAAATCATTTGGAGAAAAGATCCTTTCTATTTTATTCAACTATGTTCAATTGTATTCTTCATACTAAAAAATAATGCCACGTAATTCTAAGCAAATCTTGTATGCTAAATTAACTAGTGTAGCCCACAGACATACGGCATAGCCAGATCAGGACATAACATAAGGACAACTCAGGGTATTCTATTCTGTTCATTTGAAATGGACTACATTTTCTTCATATCTGTCTAAAATAAATGGATTTATTGTGTTGGTGTATGCTATATTACAAGGATTTATTAGACTTTTAAAAATGTAGATGTTCTAAAAGGTCTGCATCAGTGGCTTGTAGGCTGTGTGTGGAAGCCACGAGATGCTGAATGTGTTTATGTTAATTAACAGTCAACAACCGTGAGACTGACAGTTAGTTGCTTGACAATCACCGCTGACAAATTTTGCCACAACCCTAGTCAAAACTGGCCTATTTGTATTTGTCTTTATTATGGATCCCCATTAGCTACTCTTCCTCGGATTCAGCTAAATTAAGGCAGTTATACCATTTTAAAAACATTCATAACGGATTTCACAAGCTATTATGAGTGTGCCCTCAGGCCTCTACTACCACTTACCTATAACAGAAAGTCCATATGTACGTTATTGTGTTTGTATGCATGTGTCTGTTTGTGTTGCTTCACAGTCCCCACTGTTCCATAAGGTGGATAAGAGCGTCTGCTAAATGACTTAAATGTAAATGTAATGTAATGTGTATTTTTATCTAACGTTCCTGCTGGCATGAGTTATTTGACGTGGAATGGAGTTCCATGTAGTCGTGGATCTACGTAGTACTGTGCGCCTCCCATAGTCTGTTCTGGACTTTGGGACTGTGAAGAGACCTCTGGTGGCATGTCTTGTGGGGTATGCATGGTTGTCCCAGCTGTGTGTCAGTAGTTCAATCAGACAGTTCAGTGCATTCGACATGTGAATACCTCTCAAGTAGTGATGAAGTCAATCTCTCCTCCACTTTCAGCCAGGAAATATTGAAATGCATATAATTAAAGTTAGCTCTCTGTGTACAACCAAAGGCCAGCTGTGCTGCCCTGTTCTGAGCCAATTGCAATTTTCCTAAGTCGCTCTTTATGGCACCTAACCACACGACTGAACATTAGTCCATGTGCGACAAAACTAGGGCCTGTAGGACCTGCCTTGTTGATAGGGCTGTTAAGAATGCAGAGCAGCTCTTTATTATATACATACTTCTCCCTATCCTAGCTACTGTTGTATCAATATGTTTTGACCAAGACAGTTTTACAATCCAGGGTTACTCCAAGCAGTTTAGTCTTGCTCAACATCCACATTCATTAGAATATTTAGCTGAGGTTTAGGGCTTAGTGAATGATTTGTCCCAAATACAATGGTTTCAGTTTTTGAAATTCAAATATGGGTTGTGTTGTTGGCGTGTTCCACGCCAAGTCCCCACTGCCGCACCACTTATCTGCGCTCAAAACTACACAGAGTGAAACCCGACACTCAAACTGCAGCACCCCGCAAACATGAGACCAAAGTACGCCAACACCAGTGAACCACAAGGCGAAAGCCTAAACACCCACTAAATCAAACAATCAATGTCATTACAAACGTATGAAAGCATATGAAAACAAGATATTAACCAGAGTAAAATGCTGAAGTTTTTGCATTATTAAATAGCTAATGCCAACTTAGTTCAAACAAAAATATTTAAAAAACACTTAAAACACAGCTATTTAACACGTGCTACTAGTGTCATCCAATGTTACTTACATGGATACAGGTCTCCAGGCAGTTGATTTCAGATGTAGCTAGCTAGATAGTTGACCATATGTCAAGCTATCGCTCAGCTAGCTAGCCGCTAGAAATGATGAAGTGCTTAGCTCACGAATTAAAGCAAATCAACTTGTTGCCATGTAAAAATAGTATGTCACATTAGCTAGCCAGCTAGTTAGTAAACAGTCAATGTGGCCAGCCATCTTCAGCTAGCCAGCCAATGAGATTGTGATGTAGCCAACGTTGCCAATCTCTGACAAATGTAAATAAAAATGTCCTCGGAATGATAAAACATTGCTTCCACGTGAAAAGCAATTTCAAAGTGCATGTCAGTGTCATATCAGCCTGCCGGCCACCCAGGACAATCAGTCCGTGGCCAGCCAGCCAGCAAATGCTAGCAAAGTAGCCATCCAGCCACATATTCCGCCAGACATGTCTAGCCAGTCGGGCCACTAGCCTTCCTCTATCAACTTTACTCTAGGTGCCGGAAATACAATGCTTTAACCTCGGCCAGTGTGTCAAAGGTAATGGTCTCTCCCTTGTAAGACACGAAGACCGGCAGGGTGTAGGAGCTAAAACGTTATACTGTTCTTGTTGAGACAGGTTTTGATATCCTTGAATTCAGTTTGAATCTTCACGAGGTTGGCACTCAGATCCGGGTAGAATCGTATAGATCTTGGCCACAGAAAGAAGGTTGATGCTCCTCGCAGAGCGCTTAGCACATTCATTGTCTTGGTAATGATGAAAGGTAATGATTGATCGCCATAGGCCACTCGGCTGAGTTGGGTTTGGGGGAAGAGCTCCAGCGACTTGTCAAAGACACTGTTGCCCATTCCTTCCACCAGCATGTCGGAGACAAATTTCACAGGGTTGACTGCAGTCTCAATTCCCTCCATAACGCCAAGGATCCGGATATGTTCCCTTCTGGTATAATTCTCCAACGAATCTACCTTGGAAAGAGGAGCTGTGTTGACTGTTTTCATACGAGACATCTGCCTCCAGCTCAGCAATCTGCTTGGTGTTGGAACCTTCTAGTGTAGTGAGGTGTCGCCCAAAAGACATCAATGGAAGTTTGGAGAGGTGTCAGCGAAGTACTGATGAGAGAACCCATATCCTCTTTTAGGCTACTTATTTTTTTTAGCTAGTTCAGCTACCAGAGTGGTCATAGAAAAGGCCTCTGACTCTGTAGCAGGGCTGGCCGCTACAGTCATTTTCAGTGCTTGAGTAGTTGATTAAGCCTTCGGGTATACGACTCGTGACATGTGTATGAGTAGCCAAGTGTCTTGGAACAGCTTCACAGTCAATGACTCCGTACAAAAGGCTCATTTGGTTAACCATTTGCGGCTGCATCTTTCAGCATTAGTTTCCAATATGACCAACACTGAATGTACAAAACAGAAACACCTTCCTAGCAGTGAGTTGCCCCCAGAAGAGCCTCAATTCATGGACTCTACAAGAATAGAAAGAGTGGGAGGCCCTGGTGCACAACTGAGTAAGAGGACAAGTACATTAGAGTGTCTAGTTTGAGAAACAGACACCTCACAAGTCCTCAACTGGCAGCTTCATTAAATAGTACCAGCAAAACACCAGTCTCAACTTCAACAGTGAAGAGGCGACTCCGGGATGCTGGCCTGCTAGGTCTGCAATGCAGTGCCCTAGACCACTGCGCCACCCGGGAAGCCCAAAAAAGCCTTTCTTTGTGAACAGTTCTTAAGATCTGTGGTTCGTCATGTAAGTTGAGAGGGGTTTATCTTGGCTATAAAAGATCTTTGTATTTTTCTGTAGTCACTTTTCAAATGGTTCATTAGAGATAGCGCATCATTGAAAGTCAAAAGGCTTTATTTTCAGAACAAGAATAGCTCATATTACAAAAATATGTAGTTTAAGTATAACTCTGACTGGTGTGTGAAGTTTGTAACTATCCTCATTTGATAAAGCATTAAAAATGCCACCACAATATTCCAAAACAAATGGGCCGTTTCCAGCTACATTAGTCAGTTAAAACATTAACAATGTCTACACTGTATTTCTGATCAATTTTATGTCATTTTAAAATGGAAGAAAAAAGAGCTTTCCTTTCTTAAAAAAACAAGGACATTTCTAATGACCCCAAACTTTTGAACGGAGGTGTATATACATTCATATGCTGTAACTTTATACAGGAAGCAAGTGAACATTTCAGTTGTCGTTCCGATTCCACCACGGTCCGCATATGATTGATTCATGTATTGTGATATAGGCTACCAGCTGGAGCACAATAGCTGTGACCAGCACAGAGGGCATCCGGTCTCTGATAGAGGGAGAAAGCGATAGAGCATGACACACAAACACCGCCCAACAACACAGCATTGTCCTTTTACAGGTCACCGAGAGAAAACCCAAGTCTATTACATTTTACGTAAACCTTGTGACTGCATTTTACAGCAGTCCCCATGACTGGCTTCAACAAATATAGGCCAGTAGGCTGGACCAATGATTTACATTTACATTTAAGTCATTTAGCAGACGCTCTTATCCAGAGCGACTTACAAATTGGTGCATTCACCTTATGACATCCAGTGGAACAGCCACTTTACAATAGTGCATCTAAATATTTTATAAGTTGAGGGGGTGGCTAGAAGGATTATTTATCCTATCCTTTTCAAGTATTCCTTAAAGAGGTGGGGTTTCAGGTGTCTCCGGAAGGTGGTGATTGATAACGCTGTCCTGGCGTGAGGGAGTTTGTTCCACCATTGGGGAGCCAGAGCAGCGAACAGTTTTGACTGGGCTGAGCGGGAACTGTACTTCCTCATCAATTTTATGTCATTTTAAATGGACAAAAAAGAGCTTTTCTTTGGTAGGGAGACGAGCAGGCCAGAGGTGGACTTTTGAACGCAGTGCCCTTATTTGGGTGTAGGGCCTGATCAGAGCCTGAGGTTCATGTATTGTGATATAGGCTACCAGCTCACAGCTCCGTGAGGCAAGCACCATGGTCTTGATAGCGGATGCGATAGAGCATGACACACAAAACTGGAAGCCAGTGGACAGGAGCGGAGAAAAGCAAGGGGTTACATTTGAGAGAACTTGGGAAGGTTGAACACTAGACGGGCTGCGGCGTTCTGGATGAGTTGTGGTCAATGATGATTATGATAATCTGCTTGAGCCTGTAACTATGCTTTCACTGCATTGATTTATGGCAAAGAAAATGTGCCAACCTTTCTGGGTAATTATGGCTAATTTGATTTCCTCATGCATGACAATACCTACTAGCCTATACGTTGGCACATTGACTCTGTACCTGCACCCCCTGTATATAGCCCCACTATTGTTATTTACTGCTGCTCTTTAATTATTTGTTATTCCTATCTCCTACTTTTTTGGGGGGTATTTTCTTAAAACTGCATTGGTGGTTAAGGGCTTTGTAAGTATGCATTTCACTGTAAGGTGAAATGTTGTATTTGGCGCATGTGACTGTGATTTTTTAAATTTGATTTACTGAGCTTCTCTTAATTAACGATGGGCTCCAAATTACAGGTAACGAAAATAAGTACCCTCTCAGGAGATGAGCTGTGTAAAGAGAGTGCATAAAGCGCTTCAGAAGAACACCTTGGTTCCTGTGACATTAAGAAAACTATGCTGGCTATACAGAGAGGAAGTATCATTCTGAAAGGGAAAGGTTAGTACCATTTCCAAATGAGAGGGGGAGGTTTTCTAAAATATTTATGCTAAAGGATAAACACAAGGTTATGAATGTTGTGTCTCTATGATGTGGCAGATGTGTCCGAACCCCATTTAAACAGCCTTGTGTGTCCTGATAAGGAGTCCTTCAGGTCTGCATTTAGCAGAGCCTTCACAAAGTATTCTCACCTCCTTGAATTCTCCACATTTTGTTGTGGTACAGCCTGCATTTTAAATGGATTATATTGAGATGTTCTGTCACTGGCATACACACAATACCCCATAATGCTGGAATTATGTTTTTAGACATGTTTTCAAGTTAATTAAAAATGAAAATCTGAAATGTCTCGAGTATATTCATATTTAACCCCTTTGTTATGGCAAGCCTAAATAAGTAACAAGTCACACAAGTTTAATTGACTCACTGTGTGCAAAAAAATAGTGTTCAACATAATTTTATAATTACGACCTCATCTCTGTACAATTATCTGTAAGGTCCCTCAGTCGAGCAGTGACTTTCAAACACAGATTCAACCACAAAGACCAGGGAGGTTTTCCAATGCCTCTCAAAGAATGGCACCTATTGGTAGATGGGTAAAAATTCAAATCAATATACCCAGTATCAATAAACCCAGTCACTACAAAGATATAGGTGTTCATCCTAACACAGTTGCCGGAGAGGAAGGCCAATGGTGACTTTAAAATAGTGACAGAGTTTAATGGCTGTGACAGGAGAAAACTGAGGATGGATTAACAACATTGTAGTTACTCCACAATACTAACCTAATTGAAAGAGTGAAAAGAAGAAAGCCTGTAGAGAAACAAAATATTCAAAAATATGAATCTTGTTTGCAATAAGGCACTAAAGTAAAACTGCAAAAATTGGCATTTAAATTCACTTTATGTCCTGAATACAAAGCATTATGTGTGGGGCAAATCCAACACATCACTGAGTACCACCCCATATTTTCAAGCATGGTGGTGGCTACATCATGTTATGGGTGTGCTTGTCATCAGCAAGGACTACATAGTTTTTTGGGGGATAAAAAGAAACTGAATTGAGCACAATTCTGGAGGAAAACCTGGCTCAGTCTGCTTTCAAAACAGACACTGGGAGACAAATTCCCCTTTCAGCAGAACAATAACCTAAAATACAAGGCCAAATATTTATTTGAACCTTTATTTTATCAGGGAGTCTCTTTTACAGATGAGCCCTGAATTTCATAAATGACAGAAAATACTCACATCAAAATATAAATTACGAAATGCAAGCAGAAAGAAAAACATGGCCTTAAAAAACAGTAATAAAGGTCCTCAATCAGCTTTCTAAATTGCCCTAGAGGCACAAAAACATAAATTAAGAAGATTTTGAAGATTGTTCAACAAATAAAAGCTGACTAGAGACCAAAGGAATTTCTATCCCTGAGACCAAAGGATTTTCTATCCCTGAGACCAGGTGTGGTAACTCATAGGTCTAAAGTTTAGCAAAGATCTTAGGTACAGTGGGACTTTTTGTAAAAAGGCCTTATAAATGAAAACATAGCAATGTATCAACCTACGTGACATCAGAGGTAGAGGTCGACCGATTAATCGGAATGGCCGATTAATTAGGGTCGATTTTCAAGTTTTCATAACAATCGGAAATCTGTATTTTTGGACGCCGAGTTGGCTGATTAAAAAATGTACACCTTTATTCATCCTTTATTTAACTAGGCAAGTCAGTTAGGAACAGTGGGAACATTACATTTACATTACATTTAAGTCATTTAGCAGACGCTCTGCCTTGTTCAGGGGCAGAATGACAGATTTTTTACCTTGTCAGCTAGGGGATTCAATCTTGCAACCTTACAGTTAATTAGTCCAACACTAACCACCTGATTACATTGCACTCCACGAGGAGACTGCCTGTTACGCGAATGCAGTAGAAGCCAAGGTAAGTTGCTAGCTAGCATTAAACTTATCTTATAAAAAACAATCAATCAATCATAATCACTAGTTAACTACACATGGTTGATGATATTACTAGTTTATCTAGCGTGTCCTGCGTTGCACATGATCGATGCGGTGCGTATTCGCAAAAAAGGACTGTCTTGCTCCAATGTGTACTTAACCATAAACATCAATGCCTTTCTTAAAATCAATACACAAGTATATATTTTTAAACCTGCATATTTAGTTAATATTGCCTGCTAACCTGGCTCGTTGCGAACTCTGTGAAGACTATTTCTTCCTAACAAAGACAGCCAACTTCGCCAAACGGGGAATGATTTAACAAAAGCTCATTTGCGAAAAAAGCCATATCGTTGCACGACTGTAACTAACCATAAACATCAATGCCTTTCTTAAAATCAATACACAGAAGTATATATTTTTAAACCTGCATATTTTGATAAAAGAAATCCAGGTTGGCAGGCAATATTAACCAGGTGAAATTGTGTCACTTTTCTTGTGTTGATTGCACAGAGTCAGTGTATATGCAGCAGTTTGGGCCGCCTAATTTGCCAGAATTTTACGTAATTATGACATAACATTGAAGGTTGTGCAATGTAACAGGAATATTTAGACTTATGGATGCCACAGTATTTCACTGAAAGAATAAATTTCTTGTTTTCGAGATGATAGTTTCCAGAGTTGGCCATATTAATGACCTAAGACTCGTATTTGTATGTTATTATGTTATAATTAAGTCTATGGTTTGATAGAGCAGTTTGACTGAGCGATGGTAGGCACCAGCAGGCTTGTAAGCATTCATTCAAACGGCACTTTCGTGCGTTTTGCCAGCAGCTCGTCGCTGTTCTTCAAGCATTAAGCTTGAAGCTTTTTTAAAATCTGACACGCCAGGTGGATTAACAACAAGCTAAACTGTGTTTTGCTATATTGCACTTGTGATTTCATGAAAATTAAATATTTTTAGTAATTTAATTTGAATTTGGCGCTCTGCAATTCAGCGGATGTTGACGAAAATGATCCCGTTAACGGGATGGGTGCGCCAAGAAGTTAAGAAGGAAAGAAATTCCACAAACTAACTTTTAACAAGCACATGTGTTAAATGAAATGCATTCCAGGTGACTACCTCCTGAAGCTGGTTGAGAGAACGCAAGTGTGCAATGCTGTCATCAAGGCAAAGGATGGCTACTTTGAAAAATATCAAATAGATTTTGGTTTGATTCACTTTTTGATTTCTCCATTATTTGTGTCATTTCATAGTTTCTTCACTATTTTCTACAATGTAGAAAAGAGTAAAGATAAAAACCTTTGAATGAATTGGTGTTCAAAAACTTTTGGTCCAGTAGTGTATTTCTATAGAAGCCCATTTTTATTCTCAGCTTCTTAACTAACTCGTCAATATTCTATTTAAAAGGACAGCTTTTCATCTATCCAGATATTTGTGAGCAGGGACACAATCAATATGGACACCATCCAAAGTGCATATACTTAAATCAGAGTTAATTTTATGCGCTCTAGAGAACTTATACTTAGTTTTACCTGCAATCAATACTCATTTCAGGTGAATAAGGTGTGTCTGTAATACAATAAAGGCAAACTGTAGTTCACAGAACCTGGTCAACCGTGGGGTAAATAGTATACACAACAGTCTCATCGGCATACAAGTGCAGGTTACAATTGTTTACAGACAAGTCGATATTGTTAAGGTAAACAGCAAAAAGTACAGGACCCAGAATCGACCCCTGCGGGACACCTTTCGCAATATCCAAGAAACCTGATTTAACACCATAAGTAGATAAAGTTCTCTCTGTCAAGTCATTTTTAAACCAGTTACATGCAGCCTGGCCTAGACCAATTGAGGAAAGCCTCTGAATTAGCAGTGGGTGATCAACAGTATCGAAAGCCTTTGACAGGTCAATGAAGAGGGCAGCACGTTGCCTTTATCCATACAGTTAACCACATAATTTATAACTAGGGATGCAGCAGAGATAGTGCTATGACCTGGTCTAAAACCAAACTGGTGTACATTTACAATATATTTCAAAGACCTTAGCTGATAATTAATCAAGTCTCATATTTTAGCTAGGCAAGAAAGTTTAGAAAAAGGGTGATAATCATTTAGCCACACTGGAGTTGCTTACCAAGATGACATTGATTGTTCCTGAGTGGCCTAATTACAGTTTTGACTTAAATGTGCTTGAAAACAAGACTTGAAAATGGCTGCCTGGCAATGATCAACAACCAACTTGACAGAGCTTGAAGAATTTAAGAATAATGTGCAAATATTGTACAATCCAGGTGTGCAAAGCTCTTAGACTTACCCAGAAAGACTCACAGCTGTAATCGCTGCTAAAAGGTGAAAAGGTGATTCAGTGGTGTGAATACTTTTGTAATTTAGATAACTGTATTTAATTTTGAATAAATGCGCAAACAAATCTAACAACATGTTTTCACTTTGTCATTATGGGGTATTGTGTGTAGATGGGTGAGGAAATAATAAAGATTTAATCCATTTTGAACTGTTAACCCAGAACTGAAGTCTTGCGTAGTTGGTCAGCTGCTCAATTAAGTTATGGGTCAATACATCTTAAGAGAAGAGACCAAGAGACACTAGAATGAGAAGCGGAAAGAGGAGCTCCACCCTCTCTCTTCGCAAGTTACAGGCCAAATACAATCTCCCCTTCCAAAATTCCAAAGATGCTAACACATGCGGAATCGTGATTTGTCCAAATAACCAGCGAAAAACCTAAACACCAGAACTATGGTTTCTCGCATCTCGCTCAGTCCCAAAAGATTATACGGTACCAGTTATATTTATGTAGATCTGTCCATGTGAAATTACATAAAACATTTTAAAAAATGTCCTTACTGCAATGTTAAAGAGTGCAAAATGCCTACCATCTATCGCAACCATTTCTGACCAGCTAAAGTCTTAGGGCTAAGGCTCAGTGGTCCTGTTGAATCATCTCTGCCAGTCACAAGGTCTGTGATGATCAAACGGTGAAAGCCTGCCTTGACAGGCTGTCTGTGTGATTCTCCTGAGCCTATGTGATCAAACCCAGGGTGTCTGACCAATTAAACACCACTTGTTAGGAGTCATCACCTCTGAGGTACAACAGACAACGAGAGAGAGCAGCCCATGCCGCAGCATAATCTCTACAGGAAAAACAAAACCGATGCAATGGGCTCCTAAATATACCAGCAGTTAGGAGAATGATGGTAAATAAGGTCATGAGTGACTCCAGACTCATCAAATAGGCTAGATACAGTCATTGGCAAACGCAAACAGGTTTAGGGCCTATTCAAATCAACCTACTCACTTGTAGTGAGGTTTGATATAATTACAGGTTGTACAGCTGCTGAAACAGCAGCGGTGTCTTTTGGGGCTTCACTTGCCCTGTGCCAGCCGTGTAACAGAGAGACAGAAACACTGTGCCCACTGCTCATTGTCGCTACAGAGGGTTATTTTTCATGGCTCCTTTAATGAGACCCTGCTGGTCTGGTCTCAGGCCATAAAGTCAGCCACAGCATGGGTCAGCATTGTGTGTGTGTCTCCAACAGGGTAGAAAAATAACTACTGCAGAGCCAGAGGTATTTATAGAAACAGGGAAAGTTACTTAAAATGCCAGTCTTGATGCATGATCAGGGGCAATTGAAAATGTGTTGCCAACAACTTGGTTGCCTTCTCCCAATATATGTAGGTCATTGAGGTTCATAAAGTAATCAGTGCTCCCAGCCATCCAGGACGTCCTTGCCAAGCTGTGTCTGAGAAAGGAATGAGAAAGTGCCAAAGACTCCAGCCACCCGAGACATAGACTGTTCTCAAAGCTCCCATCCAGCACGCAGAACCGGTGCATCATGGCTCAGACAAACAGACTCCAAAACCACTTCTATCCCCTGGCCATAAGACTTAAATGGCCAAACAACTACTGCTCTCCATCGCCCACAGACTATCCACACTGATTATATACCCATCCACAGGTATCTACCCAGGTTTCTAAAATGAACATTGATTAGATGCATTACTCCATTACGCTGCTGTTCATTGATTATTGACTGCCATAAACATGAGTATTTATCTTGCTACTGGTCACTATTACTCCCGTTCACACATATGGTAATATATATAAGTATTTATACACTGCTCAAAAAAATAAAGGGAACACTAAAATAACACATCCTAGATCTGAATGAATGACATTCTTATTAAATACTTTTTTCTTTACATAGTTGAATGTGCTGACAACAAAATCACAAAAAAAGTATCAATGGAAATCAAATTTATCAACCCATGGAGGTCTGAATTTGGAATCACACTCAAAATTAAAGTGTAAAAAAATCACACTACAGGCTGATCCAACTTTGATGTAATGTCCTTAAAACAATTCAAAATGAGGCTCAGAAGTGTGTGTGGCCTCCACGTGTCTGTATGACCTCCCTACAACGCCTGGGCATGCTCCTGATGAGGTGGCGGATGGTCTCCTGAGGGATCCCCTCCCAGACCTGGACTAAAGCATCCGCCAACTCCTGGACAGTCTGTGGTGCAACGTGGCGTTGGTGGATGGAGCGAGACATGATGTCCCAGATGTGCTCAATTGGATTCAGGTCTGGGGAACGGGCGGGCCAGTCCATAGCATCAATGCCTTCCTCTTGCAGGAACTGCTGACACACTCCAGCCACATGAGGTCGAGCATTGTCTTGCATTAGGAGGAACCCAGGGCCAACCGCACCAGCATATGGTCTCACAAGGGGTCTGAGGATCTCATCTCGGTACCTAATGGCAGTCAGGCTACCTCTGGCGAGCACATGGAGGGCTGTGCGGCCCCCCAAAGAAATGCCACCCCACACCATGACTGACCCACTGCCAAACCGGTCATGCTGGAGGATGTTGCAGGCAGCAGAGCATTCTCCACGGTGTCTCCAGACTCTGTCACATGTGCTCAGTGTGAACCTGCTTTCATCTGTGAAGAGTACAGGGCACCAGTGGCGAATTTGCCAATCTTGGTGTTCTCTGGCAAATGCCAAACGTCCTGCACGGTGTTGGGCTGTAAGCACAACCCCCACCTGTGGACGTCGGGCCCTCATACCACCCTCATGTAGTCTGCTCAAATGGTCAGAAACAGACACATGCACATTTGTGGCCTGCTGGAGGTCATTTTGCAGGGCTCTGGCAGTGCTCCTCCTGCTCCTCTTTGCACAAAGGCGGAGGTAGCGGTCCTGCTGCTGAGTTTTTGCAACCCCTACGGCCTCCTCCACGTCTCCTGATGTACTGGCCTGTCTCCTGGTAGCGCCTTCATGCTCTGGACACTACGCTGACAGACACAGCAAACCTTCTTGCCACAGCTCGCATTGATGTTCCATCCTGGATGAGCTGCACAACCTGAGCCACTTGTGTGGGTTGTAGACTCCGTCTCTTGCTACCACTAGAGTGAAAGCACCGCCAGCATTCAAAAGTGACCAAAACATCAGCCAGGAAGCATATGAACTGAGAAGTGGTCTGTGGTCCCCACCTGCAGAACCACTCCTTTACTGGGGTGTCTTGCTAAATGCCTATAATTTCTACCTGTTGTCTATTCCATTTGCACAACAGCATGTGAAATTTATTGTCAATCAGTGTTGCTTCCTAAGTGGACAGTTTGATTTCTCAGAAGTGTGATTGACTTGGAGTTACATTGTGTTGTTTAAGTGTTGCCTTTATTTTTTGGAGCAGTGTATATTCCTACAACCAGTCACTTTCAGCCCTGTTTACATGTACATCCTTCTCCAGTCATGTCACGACTTCTGCCGAAGTCGTTGCCTCTCCTTGTTCGGGCGGTGCTCGGCGTTCGACGTCACCGGTCTTCATTGATCCTAGCCATCATTGATCCTTTTTTCATTTTCCATTGGTTTTGTCTTGTCTTCCCACACACCTGTTTTCTATCCCATTCATTACCTGTTGTGTATTTAACCCTCTGTTTCCCCTCATGTCTTTGTCAGAGATTGTTTTATTGTCAGTGTAGTGTGATTGTTGTATTAGGTGCGCGTCGGGTCCTCGTACCCATGCTTGTTTGTTTTTGTACGTTTAGTGTTATGGAGCATACTCTGTGGACTTTATTAAAAGACTCCATTTGACTCTCCTGCGCCTGACTTCCCTGCCACCTATTACACCTATGCATTGACAAGTCACTTGTTATGTATAAACCCACCTGCACATTGAATATAAAGTACTGGCACTGACCTGTATATTCATCATTCTCATGTTTATATAACGCATCATAGTTCTTGTGTTTTTTATTCGTTAGTCTATTATATTGTTATTATTTTAGATCCGTTGTATCCTGTGCACATGGCGAATAAACTTTTACATTTGAAACTATTCTTATTAGAGGTCTACCGATTAAATCGGAATGGCCGATTAATTAGGCAAGATTTCAAGTATTCATAACAATAGGTAATCAGTATTTTTGGACACAGATTTGCCAATTTTATTTTATTTTTTTACATCTTTATTTATCTAGGCAAGTCAGTTAAGAACACATTCTTATTTTCAATGATGGCCTAGGAACAGTGGGTTAACTGCCTTATTCAGGGGCAGAACGACATATTTTTACCTTGTCAGCTCGGGGTTTCGTTTTTGCAACCTTCCGGTTACTAGTCCAACGCTCTAACCACCTGCCTTACATTGCACTCCACGAGGAGACTAGTGATTATGTTAAGATTGATTGTTTTTTATAAGATAAGTTGCTAGCGAGCATTAAACGTATCTTGGCTCCTTTCTGCACTCGCGTAACATGTAGTCAGCCTGCCACGCAGTCTCCTCGTAGAGTGAAATGTAAATCGTCAATAATCTGCGTCGAAAAATTCTGATTACCGATTGTTATGAAAACTGGAAATCGGTTAACCTCTAGTTGGCAAACCTGTATTTGGGGAGTTTCTCGCATTCTTCTCTGCAGATCCTCTCAAGTCTGGTTGGATGGGGAGTGTCACTACACAGCTATTTTCAGGTGTCTCGAGATGTTTGATCAGGTTAAAGTCCGGGCTCTGGCTGGGCCACTCAAGGACTATCAGAGACTTGCCCCGAAGCCACTCCTGCGTTGTCTTGGCTGTGTGCTTAGGGTTGTTTTCCTGTTAGAAGGTGAACCTTTGCCCCAGTCGGAGGTCCTGAGTGCTCTGGAGCAGATTTTCATCAAGGATCCCTCAGTACTTTGCTTAGTTTGTCTTTCCCTCGATCCTGACTAGTCTCCCAGTCCCTGCCGCTGAATAACATCCTCCACAGCAGGATGCGGCCACCATACTTCACCATAGGCATGGTACCAGCTTTCCTCCAGACATGACACTTGACATTAAGGACACAAAGTTCAAACTTGGTTTCATCAGACCAGAGAATCTTGAAACTGATGGTCTGAGAGTCCTTTAGGTACCTTTTGGCAAACTCCAAGCAGGCTGTCATGTGCCTTTTACTGAGGATTGGCTTCCATCTGGCCACTCTACCGCCTGATTGGTGGAGTGCTACAGAGGTGGGAGAACCTTCCAGAAGGACAACCATCTCCACAGAGGAACTCTGGAGCTCTGTCAGAGTGATCTCGGGTTCTTGGTCACCTTCTCGATTGCTCAGTTTGGCCGGGCGGCCAGCTCTAGGAAGAGTCTAGTTTGTTCCAAAATTCTTCCATTTAAGAATGATGGAGGCCACTGTGTTCTTGGGGACATTCAATGCTGCAGAATTATTTTGGTACCCTTCCCCAGATCGGTGCCTCGACACAATCCTGTCTCGGAGCTCTACGGACAATTCCTTCAACCTCATGGCTTGGTTTTTGCTCTGACGTGCACGGTCAACTGTGGGACCTTATATAATTTTCCACCATAATTTGCAAATAAATTCATTAAAAATCCTACAATGTGATTTTCTGGATTTTTTTCTTCTCATTTTCTCTGTCATAGTCGAAGTGTACCTATGATGAAAATTACAGGCCTCTCTCATCTTTTTAAGTGGGAGAACTTGCACAATTGGTGGCTGACTAAATACTTTTTTGCCCCACTGTATATATTTTTGGCTGTGACTTGCGGCTGACTATCAGGCAGTAGGCTTGTCACGATACCAACATTTGACAAACAATATGATACCAGGCCAAGTATCGCGATACCACGGTGAAAAAAGAAAAGTAGCCTAGCATCCGGTTAGCTCCGTCCCCCGGAAGCTTGTTCCTGTTTTATAAACATTCTACAAAATCCTGTCACTGAAATTCACACGTCTACAACACAACTTCACACTGCATAATAGAATGCTGCGTAGAAATGGCTGATTGACTCATATTTGCAAAGGCCTACCTGTGATTTGGCTGGAGGAACGGGAGGAAGGAATATACATCAGTGGAGGCTGCTGAAGAGAGACGGCTTATACTACTGGCTGGAACGGCACAAATGGAATGGCATCAAACACATAGAAACCATGTGTTTGATACCATTCCACTCATTCCGCACCGGCCATTAACAGAAGCCCGTCCTCCCCAATTCAGGTTCCACCAACCTCCTGTGATATACATGCATAATGATCTGCATGTTATTGTGTCAGTAAGGAGAAAACACTGCATGAAACCTTTACTCTTCAGTTAACACACACACACTCTTCCTCGCTCTCGTAAAACACACACTCTTCCTCCCACACCGTCTCCTTCGCTCTTGTAAAACACACACACAGTTCCCAACTTTTAAAATGTTCGGCAACAAACAGAATTTAAGGAGCACCAGAATTGAATCGATTGTTGATATAGTTTAGACTTACATTAGGCCTATAATCCTACCTTTTGAAGCACATCTCATGAGTAGCAAACCCTTTTCCTTTCTTCCTGGGCCAAACAAATTTGCCTAAACCTAATGTCAAGTTACTAAGTTGTTAGTTAATAACATGATTGAACAACGTTGTTTGTTATCAAACCAATAACTAGTGACCCGGGATTAGTATAAAATGGCCCGCGACATGATGTGTGAAATCATATCAAATGCGCACGAATCCCGATAGAAAGAGAAAAGGTATATTTGGTAACGTGGGTCATATTGTTTTCACCGTTTAAGCTAGAGACAAGTTGTTTTCTTTGCTGTAAAGCTGCATGCGTGTAGCCTCTGACACTCAGAGGCAGCATGACAGTGAACTTGCAAAGTCTACTCTGACTGATCTGTGCTCTTGGTTATAACAGGGGATGAAACGATACAACGTGTCAACATTGCTCGCTTTGCACTCCGCTCCAATGTAACAAAACGTACAAATCTAACAGAAGACTCATCAGGGTCTGGGTGTGCATCCCTGCTAGCCATCACGGCTAAATGATATATTGTTTTAGAACTGAAGGTGGAATGGACAGGTGAAGAGTGGACAGAGAGTAGCAGTAGGGCTGGTTGGGGATGAGGCTGGCTGATTACAGCTGTGCAATGCGCATGAAAGTGAACTGGATATTATTGAGAAATTAAACATTTTGTAGCAGGTTCTTTGGATCAGTAGGGCTGAAAAAGTATTCTAAAATGTTGGTATAAGTATCATGACATTTTGGTGCCGTGATATTGGTAAAAGTCCACAATGAAACTGACATCAAAGGTGGAGAATGATAGCCTCCATTTGCATCAAGTAGCCTACCATTTGATTCAATAAACATGTTGAAATGATGATATCACTGGAGTCATTGCAAATACATTTGTGCCCCTTGGGAACCTACCTGGAGTTGGCAAACATATTTAATACATAGCCTATAACTTGTTTATTGTTGTTGTAGCCTTGTGTTATTATGCAATTATTAATGGCCATGTTTAGTTAATGAAGTTGGAAGTTCTCAATTGTGATCATGGTCAGTCCATGTTATCATGCTAACATGCTATCATGTTGAATACATTTGTCTGTCAATTTGAACTAAACAAGCTGCTAAAGTGTTCATTTTACATATTGCCTAGGTTACTGTAGGCTGAAACTAGATGCCGTCCTATCAGGGGCTGTAGGCTATCTAGCTAACCAAACTATGACAAAGTTTAATTACAATCATAAACCCAGATTTTAGTCAGTAGGCCTAGCCTATTGAAATGACATGTTAATCTCCCAAATAGGCCATTTATAACAGTTTGTAATCTTAACACCTGGCACACAAGTCACAATTGAAAGATAACTTTAAAAATGTGTCCAAGTGTCTCTTGAACAGAGATCGAAATCCTCTTTCCAACCCTCAAGTTCTTTCCAACCCTCAAGTTATACTGAACAAAAATATAAAATGCAACATGCAACAATTAACGATTTTGCTGAGTTACAGTTCACATAAGGAAATCAGTCAATTGAAATAAATGAATTAGGCCCTAATCTATGGATTTTACATGACTGGGCAGAGGTGCAGACATGGGTGGGCCTGGGAGGGCATAGGCCCACCCACTTGGCAGCTAGGCCAAGTCAATCAGAATACATTTTTCCCCACATAAGGGCTTTATTACAGACAGAACTACTCCTCAGCACCCCGCCCCTCCTCCCCTCAGACAATCCCGCAGGTGATGATGCCGGATGTGGAGGTCCTGGGATGGCGTGGTTACACGTGGTCTGCGGTTGTGAGGCCTGTTGGACATACTGCCAAATATTCTAAAACGAGGTGGTAAATTAACATTCAATTCTCTGGCAACAGCTCTGGTGGACATTCCTGCAGTCAGCACACGGGTCAGGTGGATGGATTATCTTGGCAAATGAGAAATGCCCACTAACAGGGATGTAAACAAATTTGTGCACAACATTTGAGAAGTAAGCTTTTGGAACATTTCTGGGATATTTTTATTTCAGCTAATGAAACATGGGGCCTACACTCCACATTAGTGAATAATTTCTTATGGCATTTTAATTATTTTATTAGGTTAGTCACGTTAACTAGCAATAATTGTTCTGATGGAAAACCGAATTTTGCTCTTCACATTATAAGTTAAATTGATATTCCTTCATTTGATTTAGCGTTATGGTGTTAAAAGTGGTTTGGCTAAGTGTGGCAACAACTTTGTTGCTGCGAAACAAAACAATTGGGCTAGTTTTCTGGGCTTGTGGTAGGGTTCTGAGTGGTAACTACCTGACAACCCTACTCTGCAGAATGGAATTGGGTTGATACCACGATGTTTGACAGGTCAATCTCGAAACATGGAACTTTGTCTTGAAATATGTTACAACCTGGCCACAAGAGCTTGACACAACAGTAAAAGTTGAAAATAACAAATCAAAATACTTTTTTCAAGTTAAACGCTAGCAACCGACACGCTGGGTCTAACAATGTTTAGATAAATTATAACGTTACACGGTCATCAGCGATTGCTACAGTAACAAGCTAGCTCTATTTCAAACAAGAAACTAACTACCATGGACATCAACATAACGTATTTCCCAAGCCAAGTCCACAGTTGACTATATAACTCAAATGTTAAACTATAAATAAATGAGTTTACGTCCGCGTGGACCTCCTTCCACTGAAGTGAACTTTCAACTCGTGCTTCGGTTTACCGGCATCACTACCGGCATGAGGTTTGAACCAATGTGCTGATGTAAGCATTCAAGACTGTCATCACGATGGCTTGTTTAAATGTCAAGTACACATATCGGGCGACTTTGTTGATTTAGTTGTAAGGAGTACATGCACATCTCACCGTGATCAGATGCGTGAGTCGCCATTCATTCGGTTCGTTAAGGAGGAGGAACAAGCGATACGAACCGCCCATTCTCCTTGATAGCGTCGACACTGCTGCCTTGCTTCACACATGACTAACATATGCTACTAAATTGCTTCTAATAGTCTTCCGTGCAAATAATGTCCATCATCTCGAGTAATAGCAGAAAACCCTTACTTGAGGGTCCTCATGTTTATCACGAACAGAATGTTTACCACCCATTTAATCGTGACCTTAAAATGCATGGATCATACAGGACATGTGTATATACAGTGCTTCATTTGTAAATCAGGAGGTGCCGGTGTTGTGCGGAAATGCTCCCCCTTCCAGAATCCCCCCCACGCACTCTATTTTTCGTTGCTGCGACTTGTTGCTAGTTGAGATTTCTGTTCACGTTGGGCTGCATTTCATTATATTTTTAATATCGGTTTGATTGCGGGGAGGCACTAGTAATGTCTGCAGTTTTCGGTTTGGCTATTTGTTTAAAGTGTATTAGTCTATAAATAAATCTCTTTGCCAAAATTCGTCATCTCTCCCATGTCTTATTCGACTAGTTGTTCTGAAATGTTTATTGCTTGCCTACATTTGACTCCCTCCTCTGTTTTAATATAACACACACACATTAAAAATTCATTTTGGTTGCCAAACGTGAAGTTTGTTCTATAGAAAGTATTTGACCTATGCCACAAAATTAAGGAAATTAGATGGGGGGATTCCGGCAGGCAACATTGACAATGGAGAAAATGTTAAGTTAATTTCCTACAATTCTACACATTTTTCCGTAGTATGGAGTTAACTGCAAAATGAGTATAATTGCATGACATTTGTTATAAAAGGGGCAGAGATACATTTTTGCCGTTTTAAAGCTAATTTCCTGCAATTATACCCATTTTGCCATGGGGTGGAGATGTTGGTAGTTTTAAAGTTATTTTCCTGCAAATTTACACATTTTGCCATGACTTATGTCATGTTAATGATAACTGAGTAAAAGTGAATAACAAAATAAATGGGGGCCCCCTGGAGGTCAGGACATCTGGGAACATGGCCAGTTGGTATACAGCCATGATTACTATACGTTTAAGTAATTGCTAAGACTAACTTATCAATCTAAATAGTTAGCTGATCAACTAATTGAGTGACTGACAAAACAAGAGAGACACTGCTGATGCACAACCACATTTCAAAATGTTACTTAGTGTACTCCACTAGCGGCCGGGGGCCCTAAGCAACTGCTTATGCGTGTAGCTGGTCATGAATAGAGCCGATGTGACTCCTTACTCTTCACTGAAAAAAATATGACTGCAGCATGTAAAGTGTTGGTCCCATGTTTCATAAGCTGAAATAAAAGATCCCAGAAATGTAACAAATGCACAATAAGCTTATTTCTCTAAAATGTTGGGCACAAATGTGTTCACATCCCTATTTGTGAGCATTTCTCCTTTACCAAAATAATCCATCCACCTGGCAGGTGTAGCATATCAAGAAGTGGATTAAACAGCATGATCATTACACAGGCACCCCTTGTGCTGGGGACAGTGAAAGGCCACTCTAAAATGGGCCGTTTTTTCACACAACACAATGCCACAGATGTCTCAAGTTGAGGGAGTGTGCAATTGGCATGCTGACTGCAGAAATGTCCACCAGAAATGTTGCCAGAGAATTGAATGTTAATTTCTCAACCATATGTCACCACCAACGTTGTTTTAGAGAATTTGGTGGTACGTCGAACCGGCCTCACCAGCAGACCACATATGGCATTGTGTGGGCGAGCGGTTTGCTCATTTGGTGGTGGGGTTAGGGAAACCCAACACAATTGCATTTTATCGATGGCAATTTGAATGCACAGAGATACCGTGACGTGATCCTGAGGTTCATTGTCGTGCCATTCATCCACCGCCATCCTTGTTTCAGCATGACACAATTCCTGGAAGCTGAAAATGTTCAATGGCCATGGCCACCAGATGTCACCTATTGAACATGTTTAGGATGCTCTGGATCAACGTACGACAGCGTATACCAGTTCCGGCCAATATCCAGCGACTTCGCATAGCCATGGAAGAGGATTGAGAACATTCTACAGGCCACAATCAACAACCTGATCAACCCCATGCGAAGCAGATGCCTAATTGATTTCTAATGACTTCTTTTCTTATTTGAACTAACTCTTTGAAATTGTTGCATGCTGCATTTATATGTTTAAGTATACATGTCAGAAAGGCATGTTTGATCTACATAGCCTATTTATCTTAACATTTCAAAACATCCAATACTGCCGAATCCAGGCATCTTTTTTTTTCTTACTCCAGCATCAGGACCGTACATCAATACAGACACATTGTGGTTGGTTAGGGCTTTATCATCTACATCTTCAGTGTGGTGTCATTAAAATCGTCATTTCTCAAAAGGCAAGGCAATGTGATTTTTTTTTCATGAAAATGTTGGACCAGACCACCCTGATATGACGCAGAGCAGCGAGACAGATTTGTACCCCCTTTTAAGTCCCTCAATATACTTACTGTCATACTCTACTGTAGATTTTAACATGCATAACATGTCATTGTCTTACATTTCCAACCATTCATGTACCGAAATAAAGAAATGCATAGACAAATCAAATGTTGCTGGCACAAGTAGCACGTGTCCCTGCATTGCAGCACCCTGGGATGCAGTTTCCCCAGACCCCCCCCCCCCTTCCTCCACTGGGCTGGATGAGTCACATCTCCCTAAGTTGATTGACACACTGAGCAGCCAGTGGCAGGTGAACCTTTTGAGGAAGAAATTGCAGGAATTGAGGCATTCAAAAAAGACAACATTGTCTGCACCCAAGTACAAAATCGTTTCAGTTTATTGAAAAACATTCATCTCACATACATAGTAAGCTTAATTACATCCCCTCAACAACCTGAAGGGTAAAAGCGAGTAGTGATAAAGCTATTAGAATCTCCTTCATACGGAACCTCTGCAGAGGTGGTAACATGAGATTACAGACTGTTCAACAAAACAGAGAGACAAACTGCTGTCTAATCACAATGTAGTCCAGAGAGGGGCAGTCTTTTCATGTGTAAAATTCTGATCAGGTCCAGTATGAACTCTGCCAGCTGGGTCCCAGTGGTGGTAAGACAAAGATGAATTGAATCCTTATGAATCTGGAAGGGATCAAAAAATATATATACATTCTCATACCACACTGGGCAATTCATAATCTTGCAGACATGAAGGAAATTACTTACAGAGCTACCAATGAGTAGGCTGCCTGATGATTGAGTTAACGTCCATCCCACTGGGCCCTGGGTTGCCAATGTTCTTCAAAAGACCTGTCTTGTCCCTGGCAGTGTGACGAGCCACAGACAGCTTGAACGGCCATATGAAGTTGCTGACCACCCGAAAGTTCATCCCCACAGAGTAGATCTCATGGATCAGGTCCTCTAGACAGATTATGCCATATTTGCCTGAGAGGAGATGGAAACATTGTATACGTATCTCAATGAAAATCACTGTCGGAAAACCACCATTTCATATTTTCTGTATGATCTG
>NC_060186.1:54463975-54568975 GCF_021184085.1 Oncorhynchus gorbuscha
AGCCTTTATTTTATTTTTGATTTATTTTTTATTACTCGGGCCAGAGTGAATCCGGTCGTAGTTTGCCTACCCCTGTTTTAGACCCAGACAGCAGCTAACACAGTCCCAGATAACTAATCACGCTGGAGGGGACGGGGGCAGATCGTTGCCCCTAACCACAGATCTAGGATCAGATTATCCCATCCAAATCTTAACGTTATCTATAAGGTTACAATAGTATATATTTTTTCTTGTCAGAAATACATTTTGGGGATGGAAAAACCCTTTCAGTGTAAACTTAAATGACTAAAACCAGAGAAAGTATGTAGAAAAGATAATGGCCCTATATATTAATATTTGATAACTAACAATCACCAAAATAAAGGGGGAGAACTGACAATTCCTAAATATTGATTCAGCAGTAAAGATTTATGTTTGAGCAAAAACACACTGTATTAGCCATGGAAAAATTCATAGAATTGCAGGAAAATCGATTTAAAAATGCTAAATGTTACCTCTGATCCATGGCAGAATATTTAGAATCGCAGGATAAAAAAAATATTTACAAATATTTATTTAAAAAAAACATTTTCTCTCAGCTGCATGGTAAAATGGGGGCCACTAAAATGTTCTGTGAAATTCAGCTGTGCCGACCGCACCTGTATTCATAACCTACCTGTTCCCTGTCTGTACTCTCGGGTGCAGAGCTGGAACAGCTGAACCTGGCATGAAAGTGAAAATTAAAATGACTTCAGAGTTGATTCATGATTGGCCATATGGGTATTAGGCCGGGTGATTGTATTCGTAGTGCTAATCATCGTTTGTTGGCAGATCAGATAATTGATTGGCACTGCCACTCTTTAGGCTATTTACTTTTGCTGAGAGGGCATGCTGATTAAGGCGACTGCAGACTAGGTTCTGTTTGCTCCTAGCAGAACCTGGCTAGGCGTAAGCGCACGACTATGCTCGCATACTCCTTGCTTGCTAAAATAGCTAGCTGAACCTTGCTATCAAACTTTGGTTTTACAAATGCGAAGCTTATTAATTTCTTTCTATATATATATATATATATATATATCTCTTTATAAACTAGTAATATCATCAACCATGTGTAGTTAACTAGAGATTATGATTGATTGTTTTTTCTAAGATATGTTTAATGCTAGCTAGCAACTTACCTTGGCTTACTGCATTCGTGTAACGGGCATTCCGTCTCCTTGCGGAGTGCAACGAGAGGCAGGTGGTTAGAGCGTTGTACTAGTTAACTGTAAGGTTGCAATATTGGATCCCCTGAGCTGACAAGGTGAAAATCTGTCATTCTGCCCCTGAACAAGGCAGTTAACCCACCGTTCCTAGTCCGTCAATGAAAATAAGAATGTGTTCTTAACTGACTTGCCTAGTTAAATAAAGGTGTAAAAAAATAATTTTAAATCGGCCAAATCAGTGTCCAAAATGACCGATTTGTTATAAAAACTTGAAATCGGCCCCAATTAATCGGTCGACCTGTAGTATGGACTCTGTTAGTGGAATGGACTGACCTTTTAGTATAGATGCCTGCAAATCACTTACTAATTTCATTCTCGATTCCTGGTGTTTCTGTAACATGCTTGTCTTCAATGTAAAACATTCTATATTCAGCTGGGCTTGTGTTGGAGAGTCTGGTTCATTCAGTTCAGCAGATCCCTGTGTGACAACCAACCACAGTGACCATTTGGTAGTTGACAACACATAATCATCTCATTGACCACTGGCACCACACTATCAGTGTCTGTTTCAGTCTCATACATTAATATGGAAAGCCCCATCTTGAAAGAGGGTGAGATGCAATGTGTGTAAGTGCATCCAGTGTTTTGGCCTGTGCTTGTTAGCTGCAGTCTTGTTTTTGCCTGTGTCTGAGGTGTTTTGGTTGTGTTAATTGGATTAGAGTAACATGTTTTCTGGCCAGTATTTAAGGTGTCACCTTTCCAGCCTGGGTTGAAGTGTAATGTGCTGCTATTTTGGCCTGTGTTGGAGGCTCTGATTCGAGGTGAAATGCTGGAAATGAGACTAGTGAGGATTATGTAACAGTAGTGGCTTGTTTTGGTGCCTGTAGATCAGGCCTGAGTGAGATGGGGGGGGTGGGAGCACGGGGGTAAGTGTTGGCCTGAGAGAACCTGAATAACGCCAGTCAGTTGCCCCCCAACAGGGAGGCAGCCCTCTGAACTACACCAGAGCGCAGGCTGCTGTGGACACTGGTCATACCAACAAATGTATTCTGTATGTGCATATGTAACCGGTGTGAAATGGCTAGCTAGTTAGCGGGGTGCACGCTAATAACGTTTCAATCGGTGACGTCACTCGCTCTGAGACCTTGACGTAATAATAAATAAAAAATAATATGCCATTTAGCAGACGCTTTTATACAAAGCGACTTACAGTCATGTGTGCATACATTATACGTATGGGTGGTCCCGGGAATCGAACCCACTACCCTGGCGTTACAAGCGCCATGCTCTACCAACTGAGCTACAGAAGGACCATGGTTTTTGCAGAGCGATGGGTAACGATGCTTCGGGGGTGTCAGTTGTTGTGTTCAAAGGGTCCCTGGTTCGAGCCCAGGTAGGGGCGAGGAGAGGGACTGAAGGAAAACGGTTACACATATAGATGTGTGTGTGCAATGTACATATGTAGACCTATTGTACAGAGGACTATTCTGTAGGACAAGTGTGATACATGCTTTATGATTCTGTTGTTTTAGCACTGTGTTCTTCTCTCAGGCTGATAAGCTGTAGATTTCTCTCACAGAAAGACTCTCGCCTGAGCATGACCTGTTGCCATGGCTACAGCTAGCCACTGACAACACCTGATGCACACAGAGAAAGATCATCCTGCAGTGCTCCACAGATCAACCACAGGCACTGTTGGGCCAGTGCGGAGACACTCACACAAAGCCACCGACCATGCATCTGACCACGATTGACCACAGTGTCTTCATATGTAGTACATACAGTTGAAGTTGGAAGTTGACATAAATTTAGGTTGGAGTCATTAAAACACGTTTTTCAACTACTCCACAAATTTCTTGTTAGCAAACTATAGTCTTATCTACTTTGTGCATGACACAAGTAATTATTCCAACAATTGTTTACGGACAGATTATTTAACTTATAACTCACTGTGTCACAATTCCAGTGGGTCAGAAGTTTACATACACTAAGTTGACTGTGCCTTTAAACAGCTTGGAAAATTCCAGAAAATAATGCCATGGCTTTAGAAGCTTCTGATTGGCTAATTGACATAATTTGAGTCAATTGGAGGTGGCCTTACTTCAATCTCAGTGCCTCTTTGCTTGACATCATGGTTAAATCTAAAGAAATCAACCAAGACTTCAGAAAAATAATTGTGGAGACAAGTCTGGTTCCTCCTTGGGAGCAATTTCCAAATGCCTGAAGGTACCACGTACATCTGTACAAACAATAGTAAGCAAGTATAACTTCTTAGGGCTGAGTTCCCGTTAACGGGATCGATATGACAACAGCCAGTGATAGTGCAGGCGGCCAAATTCAAAATATCAAAAATCTCATAATTAAAATTCCTCAAACATACATGTATCTTATAACATTTTAAAAGTAGTCTTGTTGTTAATCCCATCACAGTGTCCGATTTCAAATAGGCTTGACGGCGAAAGCACCACAAACGATTATGTTAGATGACCACCAAACCACAATAAATACAGCCATTTTCCCAGCCAAAGAGAGGATCACAAAAAGTACAAATAGATATAAAATGAATCACTAACCTTTGATGATCTTCATCAGATGACACTCATAGGACTTCATGTTACACAATACAAGTATGTTTTGTTTGATATCAAAATATGAGTTTACATTGGCACGTTACATTCACTAGTTCCAAAACATCCAGTGATTTTGCATAGCCACATCGATTCAACAGAAATACTCATCATAAATGTAGATAATAATACAAGTTATACACATGGCATTATAGATATACCTCTCCTTAATGCAACCGCTGTGTCAGATTTTTTAAACTTTACAGAAAAAGCAAACCATGCAATAATCTGAGACGGAGCTCCGAAAAATAATCAAATTAGCTGCCATGTTGGAGTCAACAGAAACCAGAAATGACATGATAAATATTCCCTTACCTTTGATTATCTTCATCAGAATGCACTCCCAGGAATCCTAGTTCCACAATAAATGCTTGATTTGTTCGATAATGTCCGTTATTTATGTCCAAGTAGCTACTTTGTTAGCGCGTTAGGTATACAAATCCAAACGCCCGTGCAGGTCGAACATTACTTCGGACAAAAACTTCAAAAACTAATATTACAGCTCGAAGAAACATTTCAAACTAAGTATAGAATCAGTCATTAGGATGTTTATATCATAAATCTTCAATAAAGTTCCAACCAGAGAATTCCTTTGTGTCTAGAGGAGCAACGGAATGCAGGTCGATATCATGTGGAATGCGCATGACCAGGAAATGGCTCTCTGCCAGTAACCTGACTCATTCAGCTCTTATTCAGTCCCACAACACAGTAGAAGCCTCATTCAAGTTTCTAAAGACGGTTGACATCTAGTGGAAACCCTAGGAAGTGCAACTTCATCCATATCCCACTGTGAATTCAAAAGGGCCTGGGTTGAATATCGACCAATCTCAGATTTCTAACTTCCTGTTTGGATTTCTTCCCAGGTTTTTGCCTGCAATATGAGTTCTGTTATAGACAGACATCACAGACATCACTCAAACAGTATTAGAAACTTCAGAGTGTCTATCCAATACTAATAATAATATGTATATATTAGCAACTGAGACTGAGGAGCAGGCCGTTTACTCTGGGCACCCCTGGCACCTTTCATCCAAGCTACTCAATACTTCCCCTGCAGCCATAAGAAGATAAACACCATGGGACCACGCAGCCGTCATACCACTCAGGAAGCTCTGTCTCCTAGAGATGAACATACTTTGGTGCGAAAAGTGTCAATCAATCCCAGAACAACAGCAAAGGACCTTGTGAAGATGCTGGAGGAAACGGCTACAAAAGTATCTATATCCACAGTAAAACATGTCCTATATCGACATAACCCGAAAGGCCGCTCAGCAAGGAAGAAGCCACTGCTCGAAAACCACCATAAAGCCAGACTACGGTTTGCAACTGCACATGGGGACAAAGATCATACTTTTTGGAGAAAGGTCCTCTGGTCTGATGAAACAAAAATAGAACTGTTTGGCCATAATGACCATTGTTGTGTTTGGAGGAAAAAGGGGGAGGCTTGCAAGCTGAAGAACCCATCCCAACCGTGAAACACGGGGTGTCAGCATCATGTTGTGGGGGTGCTTTGCTGCAGGAGGGACTGGTGCACTTCCCAAAATAGCTGGCATCATGAGGCAGGAATATTATGTGGATATATTGAAGCAACATCTCAAGACATCAGTCAGGAAGTGAAAGCTTGGTCGCAAATGGGTCTTCCAAATGGACTATGACCCCAAGCATCCTTCCAAAGTTGTGGCAAAATGGCGTAAGGACAACAAAGTCAAGGTATTGGAGTGGCCATTATAAAGCCCTGACCTCAATCCCATAGAAAATCTGTGGGCGGAACTGAAAAAGTGTGTGTGAACAAAGAGGCCTACAAACCTGACTGTTACACCAGCTCTGTCAGGAGGAATGGGCCAACATTCACCCAACTTATTGTGGGAAGCTTGTGGAAGGCTACCTGAAACATTTGACCCAAGTTAAACAATTTAAAGGCAATTACACTCAATTAGTATTTGGTACATGTAAACTTCTGACCCACTGGGAATGTGATGAAAGAAATAACAGCTGAAATAAATAAATCCCTCTACTGTTATTCTGACATTTCACATTCTTAAAATAAAGTGGTGATCCTAACTGACCTAAGACAGGGAATTTTTACTAGGATTAAATGTCAGGAATTGTGAAAAACTGAGGTTAAATGTATTTGGCTAAGGTGTATGCAAACTTCCGACTTCAACTAAATGTAGCTGCAAACAAACACAATCAACAATCAATGCTGAACCACAGTTAGACATTGCATCGCTTGTGGAGCATAGAGAAGGCCAAAGAATAGCCAACCAAGGGGGGGGGGAAACTATCGCCTCAAAAGCAAAATCAGCCTTTACACCACTTTGGGCTATATTTGGGCATTATGGAAACCCATAACAAACTCCAGGACCCTTTACCAATTCCAGTCAGATGACTTAGTGTGACGCACAAATATGAGGGGACTTTTTGTCTCTTTTTGATCAACTGCTGTGATGAATGGCTGTGAATTCCAGCGCCACAAATCTGCAGGGGAAAGGCTTCTTTAATTTAACCAGTCTTAATCTTTGATCTGTGGTGCTGTCTGCCTCCCCTACAGTAACATGCCTGTGACCCTCACCTCATCCCCGTCAACCCCCCCCCCCCCCACTACTGATAACACTGCTTGGAATGGGTGCCGTGAACGGAGAGGAGTGATGCGAATGCACAGACCAGTGGAGAGTGAAGAATGTGGTCGAGCAAGCAGAGGATGGGTCCCGCGAGTGCACAGGCAGCGGGGTCGCGCAAATTAAGCTTGAGTTGCAAGTGTGACTTTAAGTAAGCAGAACATCATTGCCGCATACAAAATATTAATTTGAGAGTAGAGTTTATACATAATTTTTTTGCGGAGATACTTAAACATCTTGCTTTCGCATCAGCAATCTTTTACTATCGTTTTATTAGACGTGAAAATTCTAGCCATTGAACATGGTTGTCACTAGTTAAACACAGCCACAAAGTCATACTTATTATGGCTAAACCCAGCCTATTTCTACAATTTAGCTTCTTAAAATCTGATTTTAAACTTAACCACACTGCTAACCTTATGCCTAACCATAACTTTAAAGTTAAGACCAAAAAGCACATCTTTGTTTTTCATGAATTTTTACTGTACAGTAAAGCTGTGTTATCTAGTATAAACCAGATTTTGACGTTGAAAGGCAATGTAACCTAACGTAGCAGGCGTAATAAAAAGAACACCTGAGTGTAGTTCCCACGTACGGGTTTCAGCAGAAAATGAAGCTAGATTGTATTTGCTGTATCCCTGAAACCGTATACATCCAGTTGTTGGCAACTTCTCTCAGACTGAAGGCAAGGTGATGGTGGTGTAAGGACGATGGCTGACAATAAAAAGGTAAGCTCTATAACCCAACCAGCCAACTAATCAACTAGGATTTCAGTATTTCAATTGAAGTAGGTAGTTATTTGGTTTTCTGATGTTAAAGCAGGCTATTGATTAGGCAAGTTAGATCAGCGCCAGCTAGCTAGGATGCTAAAGCTAGCTGATGTTTAACCACATATAAAATGTACCAGTATCTTTGATTAACCAAGAGCATTGTAGCTAGCTAACTAAGTTAACGAGGGGTTGCTAGAGAATGAGGACTTGAAAGACCAGCCAGACCGTGAGTGAGTGGTGAGAACAGACAGGGAAGGCCCTCCCTAGGGTAGAGGTGATTGAGATGGGGTGAGTGGGAGGCAAGATCAAATAAATAGCCAATATTATAAACCACTAACTGCATACTTTGAGAGTCTTTGAAATACACTTCTGATAACTTTTACACTGGCAGTTTTTAACAATCTCTCTCTCTATCCTTCTCTCCATGCAGGCCCACTGTCACTATGTGGTGGGGAAGTTGTTCTCTGCTTCGCTGACAAAGATAGGAGGTACAGGAGTCCACTCTATTCCAAGTACCTTGGCTCTCCACTATGCACAGCACTCTGGAGGCTTCCTGCAGGTAACCCTGCCTTCTATCAATCACCCTGTAACTTAATCGTTTGTGGTACTGAGAGTTCCTCTAATTGCTTTTACGCTATATGGAGGCATTGTTATTAGGACATATGTCACTTAGAGAGGATAACTTGTTATGGACTTTGACCAACTCCTGTCTGTTGGGTTAGAAAGATGGTGCTATACAGAGGATGGTTCTATGCTGAATGTGTAGGTTAGGTAAGGGATGAAGTGAAAACTTATAGGAGGATAGCTTTTTACGGGTTGGGCTTGAAATGACAGCAGGCTGAGTGGTGTGGATTGGTACAGTATGTTATTACTTACTTAGCTAAATGATTATCCATAGTTGCCTCTATTAATACAGCAGCAGTCTTTAAATGGGCTGTTACATTGTATGCAACACTAAGATGGTGTTTAACTCCAATTGAACTCAGTCAATGTTATTTTCTGACATATTTTTACTTTCTCACTACAGTTGTTCTCAGGTGACGGGTGAGTGCAGAGAACATACTGTATGTCTGACAAAGTGGAGTCGGGCTTCTACTTCATTGGCCAAGTTTGGATCTGCGAGTCACCTTTGACCTTGATGTAACTTTCATTGAAGAATTGGGGTCATTGGTGTTCCCTAACTCACCTTGTGACTTGCACAACTCAGCACATATGTATCCCTCCACCTTCCTCAGTGGAGTCCCAGCCAGGGGTATCAAATTCCAATGTCCGTGTACATGTTATGTTGGCGTAGTTACCGGACCAGTGAGAAGAGGCGTTGATGATAGTGATGCGTCCCATTGTGGTCTCCACAAACAGCCGCTGTGCCAACGCCATGCCTGATGACGACAACCAGATGGTATTCCTCCACCCTGGATCACTGTAAACACACACCTAGTCTCTTTCTCTGTGTATATTTGTTGCGCGTGAGAGTGTGTAATGGGTCTATATATGTGAGTGTGTGTTTAGTGTAGGAGATACATATGTATTTGAGTCTACTCTGAGTCTGTATACACTCTGTATTACATGCCTGTGATTTTGTTCTTGTGTGTGATTCAGTGTCATGTTTTGTGACATCCCTCTCTCTTGTCTCCTCAGATATTTGGTGCTCCCCGGACCAGGGTTTTCGAGGCAGGGATGGACTACTGTTAGTCTGAGCTTGCCCCGCAGTCCCCATACACACATTAACTCGGTTAGCTACCCCACACGCACACCTAGATGCAACTGAGACTCTTGCATAAATCATGCATTGGTGTAACTTGCATAAAAATTCACGCTACAAGGATTTTATGTTGGGATTCAGTGCTTTCGACTCCATACAAAATCTAGTTCCATCTTCTGCATCTTACTGTCTTCTCTATAGATTGTGCTGATGCCCTACTGTAAGAACCTGGATCTTCACTGGTTTTGGGGTAGGTGACCTGACCACCAACAGATCCTGGGACACGTTCCAGCGTTACCGCTGTCTGGAGAACATCCCGAGCGTGGTCAACAGACATCTGCTGCAACTTCATATCTAGCGTGTCAGTTCTGCTGCACCAGGGAGCTAAAGGTATGGCACCGCACTCCCAACAGTCATGTATGACTGCTTAAACATCCTTAAACATACTCATTTATGTTTTAATTAACACAAAGTCTAAAGGTTTCTTATGGCTCAATAATACTGACAAATGGTGTTGATTGTACACCTCTGCGCAGTTCCACATAGTGACATCTGCCATTCCATATCGAGACACATGCAACAGCTCTGTGACAATTTTATATTTCCTCGATCCCTTGCTTCCTATTTCAGTGCCTCTTTCTAAAACCCCATTGGAGGAGAGGACCCAAGGTTTCTCTCCTCAGTTCTCCAATGGGGTTTTGAGAAGGATGTGAGTAGAGAGGAAGTGAAGTTAGCTTTAGGTGCAATCTTATGTTGAATAATACATTTATCTGTTTGTACGTACAGTGCCTTCATAAAGTATTTGCACCCTTTGACTTATTCCAGATTTTGTTGTTACAAAGTGGGATTAAAATGGATTTAATTGTATTTTTTTGACAACGATCTATAATACTCTGTCAAATGGGAAGAAAGTCTCTAACTTTTTTATTTATTAATACTAATATATTTGAATGAGAACTATTCAACCTCCCTGAGTTAATACATATTAGAATCACCATTTTACCCATCTACCAATAGGTGCCCTTCTTTGCGAGGCATTGGAAAACCTCCCTGGTCTTTGTCGTTACGTGTGTGCTGGAAATTCCATGCTCAACTGAGGGACCTTCTAGATAATCAAACAGTTGGTGTGGTGTACAGAGATGGGGTAGGCATTAAATCATGTTAAACACCATTATTACACAGAGTTCGTCCATGCAGCTTATTATCTGACTTGTTAAGCACATTTTTACTCCAGAAGTTATTTTGGCTTGCCATAACAAAGGGGTTGAATACTTTTTGACTCAAGACATTTCCGCTTTATGTGTTTTATATGTAAAAATGTCTAAACATAATTCCACTTTGACATTATTGTGTGTAGACCAGTGACACAAAATCTATGTTTAACCCATTTTAAATTCAAGCTGTAACAAAACAAAATGTGGAAAATGTCAAGAGGTGTGAGTACTTTCTGAAGGCACTGTTCTAATTGTGCTCTTTCCACAGGTGGCTCTGGCTTGCTGATAACATCTGATCTGATGAGACTCCCTATGAGATTTGACTCCTGTATTAATGCCTGTATTCAATACAACTTCCAATGCCGATTTTAAATAATTTGACACTGTAATTTGATAGACAATGGTAGTTCCCAATCAGACATTTACTACCTCAGTTAAATGTTTGGTGAATGCATATTGTTGATGTAAAAACAATATTTCTCCCAACCCTCCCCTTGTACTGTAATTTGTCTTGTTGAAAATGATTATTTATGTCCACAAATAACTGTAGTGACCCTGTGTTTTTAAACTTGGATAACGACTTTGCCTCTTCAACCACTCAGGGCGACAAGCCAGATGGTTAAGTGGTCGGTAACCACCACGAACGAGCTCATTCTCCCTGCCTGTTTCATTCGACATACACTACCATTAGGCAGACAATCAGCTAGGTGGAGAATCAGATTAAAAAAAAATATATATATATATATATATTGTGATAATTATACTGAACAAAAATATAAACAAAATGCAACAATTATACTGAGGTACAGTTAACTTAAGGAAATCAGTGAATGTAAATAAATTCATTAGGCCCTTATCTATGCATTTCACATGGAATGCATTTGGGAGTCAGACCCAGCCAATCAGAATGAGTTTTTCCCCACAAAACGGCTTTATTACAGACAGAAATGCTCAGTTTCATCAGCGGATGTGGAGGTCCTGGGCTGGCGTGGTTACATGTGGTCTGCAGTTTTCTGGCAACAGCTCTGGTGGACATTCTTGCAGACAACATTCCAATTGGACGCTCATTCAACTTGAGACTTATGTGGCATTGTGTTGTTTTCTAAAACTGCACATTTTAGTGGCCTTTTATTGTCCCCAGCAGGTGCCCCTGTGTACTGTGTTTTAATCAGCTTCTTGAAATGCCAAACCTGTCAGGTGGGTGGATTATCTTGGCAAAGGAGAAATGCTCACGGACAGGGATGTAAACAAATTTGTTCACAAAATGTGAGAAATAAGCTTTTTGTGCGAATGGGACATTTCTGTGATCTTTTATTATTTTTAAAACATGGGACCAACACTTTAAATGTTGTTTTTTATATTTTTGTTCAGTGTATATATAAAATATACAATGAATGTTCCACCAACCGGTTTCTGTGCCAAACCACCACACTACCAATAAACAAGGCATACCAACTTTGGGCGCTTCAATATCATGGTTTGAGTTTAACACCACAATAAATATACTGTCAATCTTGATAAACAGAAAATACTACCTTGTAGGCCTACTCAATATCGAAGGCTTGGCTTGACAATCTCTGAATGTCATTAAACTTTTGGTGTTTTGGAACCGATGCCTCTTTCCATTCATCAAATGGCTGCTGCACGGTTTCATTCGAAAGTATTCAGACCCCTTCCCTTTTTCCACATTTTGTTACGTTACAGCCTTATTCTAAAATATAGATTTTTTAAAACATCTACACACAATACCCCATAATGACAAAGCGAAAACAGGTTTTTAGACTATTTTGAAATGTACTAACAATAAACAAATACCTTATTTACATAAGCATTCAGACCCTTTGCTATGAGACTCGAAATTGAGCTCCGGTGCATCCTGCTTCCATTGATCATCCTTGAGATGTTTCTGCAACTTGATTGGAGTCCACCTGCAATAAATTCAATGATTGGACATGATTTGGAAAAGCACACTCCTGTCTAGATAAGGTCCCAAAGTTGACAGTGCATGTCAGCAAAAACCAAGCCATGAGGTCGAAGGAATTGTCCGTAGACAGGATTGTGTCTCGGCACAGATCTGGGGAAGTCTACCAAAATATTTCTGCAGTATTAAAGGTCCCGAAGAACACAGTGGCCTCCATCATTCTTAAATTGAAGAAGACTCTTCCTAGAGCTGGCCGACCTGCCAATACTGAGCAATCGGGAGAGAAGGGCCTTGGCCAGGGAGGTGACCAAGAACCCGATGGTCACTCTGACAGAGCACCACCTTCTGAACCTTCCAGAAGGACAACCATCTCTGAAGCACTCCACTAATCAGGCCTTTTTTGGTAGAGTGGCCAGACGGAAGCCACTCCTCAGTAAAAGGCACATGACAGCCACTTGGAGTTTGCCAAAAGGCACCTAAAGGACTCTCAGACCATGAGAAACAAAATGTTCTGGTCTGATGAAACCAAGTTGAACTCTTTGGCCTGAATGCAAAGCGTCACATCTGGAGAAAACCTACGGTGAAGCATGGTGGTGGCAGCATGCGGTGGCGATGTTTTTCAGTGGCAGGGACTGGGAGACTATTCAGGATTGAGGGAGAGATGAATGGAGCAAAGTACAGAGAGATCTTTGATAACCTGCTCCAGAGCACTCAGGACCTCAGACTGGGGTGAAGGTTCACCTTCCAACAGGAAAACAACCCTAAGCACACAGCCAAGACAATGCAGGAGTGGCTTCGGGACAAGTCTCAATGTCCTTGAGTGGCCCAGCCAGAGCCCGGACTTGAACCAGATCTAACATCTCTGGAGAGTTTTGAAAATAGCTTTGCAGCAACACTCCCCATCCAACCCGACAGCTTGAGAGGATCTGCAGAGAAGAATGGGAGAAACTCTCCAAATACAGGTGTACCAAGCGTGTAGCGTCATACTCAAGAAGACTTGCTGCCAAAGGTGCTTCAACACAGTACTGAGGAAGGGTCTGAATAATGTAATTGTGATATTTTATTGTTTGTTGTACATTTGCAAAAATGTCAAAAAAAAACTGTTTTTGCTTTCGTCATTATGGGCTATTGTGTGTAGATTGATGAGGGGGGAAAACAATCTTAATACATTTTAGAATAATGCTGTAATGAAATGTGGAAAAGGTCTAGGGGCCTGAACACTTTCCGAATGCACTGTATATACCTACAGTGCAGATATTTTTCAAATATTTAGATATTTTTTATTTACATTGTGGTCCCTATTATTTATGTAAACACACATACATGCATATAGAGAAAAGACAAGAAAAGGTTCTACTGTTCACACATTAGCCAGCTTTTGACATTCTTTCAAAAGTGGTTATGGTTGGTATGGTAGTTTGTTCCACTCAACAGTGCCGGTATATACAAATGTGTTCAAATGTGCACTTGTCAGAGTCTTTAGGCTGTCTATAGCTAGGTTTCCATCGAACTTGGGACAGATTTTCATGTGATTATTCTGAGCAAAAATAAGAAACCCGCACACTGCTCTTGGTCATATCACTTTTCTTTATTCTAAAATCTGCATCAAAACAATATGCGCAGTTGTGTTTCCATCAAATGTTCTTGTTGCACATAAAAATGACTTTTGCGGTTAAATTCCCAAGTTCCAAATAAAAAATACAAGTGAAATGGGTTTCCATCGCATGTTCAATTCTTGGCCTACTGATGGTGTTGTTCCAAAAAATGTAATGTAGGTATAGCGAATGTGCCCTCTGATATTGGCATGTGAGCTCTAGCCAACAGCTCACAGATACAATGCGGGTAGAGCCTATGAGATTATTATGGACACAAGTATGAGATCATTTTTATTTGTCAAACAGCAGCCATGCATCGATCATCATGTTACCAGAATAAGACTGTGCCTTTCTAGACCTTATAAACTGTAGAGTAGACCCACAACTCATCCAAATGGAACGAAACATTTGAATCACAATAACATGTTGTGTATTCACTTGAAAACAATAATGCAATTATTCATTGCATTGTGGTGGTGTAGGCTAGTCTAGGTAGGATAATTGTGTTGTCCCCAAACAAGATCAATAGGGGAGCCTCATGCCTTCGCTGTTCTTTCATGAGCATTGATGCACCTGGCCTCTCCGCTGCCTATCAGCTATTCTTTTTTGTTCTTGTAGATTCCTATTGAAAATCAATCCAGCTTTGAATGATTTTATGTGTGGTATGATCGCTAGTTAGCCTATTGCAGATCTGGACAAAAGATCCACCTAATACTGTTGTCACTATGAATGGTGGATAGAGGGCGTGGTAGACAGACTGGTAGACTTCATTGACCTGTGGGATAGTCAAAGTTAGCGCATGGAAAAGCGTAGTGCATAAGGGAAGTACCAGAACATCTTGATAGGGGAGGCAACTGCAAACATATGAGGAAATCTGGCTAGGATGAAGACATTATATCGTAAAACCTGCAAAATAGCAGATGTAAACCAGGGGGAAAACACACTACCCTCCCATGTGCCCAATAAAAAAAAACTGCCCTCCCCAAAGCAAAAACAAAGTTGGACAACCCTACCCTATTTTGGACAACTCCCCCACCCCAGTACATTACCAACGGTCCCTTGTTACGTGCGTACCCACATGTCATTCCCAACAATGGAGTCATTATATTTCGCTACTGTATATTCAATTATGGCCAGGACATAGTGTATAATGAATGAACTTGTTAGATCACAACCATGTTATGCCCATACTCCACCTATTATTTGATACATTGGGGTTACCTCCCTCATATGAAACAAACACATACCAGACACTTTGTGGAATGGTGAAGACAAACAATTAGCTAGGGGTGGACTATGGTGTTACTTAGCTAGAGATGGCCATTTGCTTCTCTTGTTTACAGATTTACGTTGCTGGTTAATAAGTAATTAGCTATCTAGCTAGTTCAATAACTTTAGTAAGTAGATTCCACTCAACTCAAGGTATAGTATAGCGATTTATTTTATTTCCCAGTTACTTTGCTTATGTATCAAGTTGAAGCTGGGTTGCCCAAGTTGTTCGGTGATTACTGTTCAAGCTAGCTAGCAAGTTTAACAGATCTCTCTGAAACTCTGAAGTGCAATCCGTTTGACCTCATGCACTTAACTCAACCAATCACATGACACAACACTGGACTGACAACACTACACTCAAGCATTTGTTAGTTCGGCCATCACTCCAGTGAAAGTGACCAATCTATGGTTTCTAGACACACACCCACCTCTTTCCCACCAGCCTGAAAATTCATTTGAGAGAAAAAAAGAGATTTAAACCCAAAGGTGCCAAGTCTTGAGAGAGTATCTTGATAAATTGAGTGAAAACTTGACAAAGACATGTGATTAGTATTGTTGGTGGACAATTTGATGCTTTCCCAAAAAACTGTTACACGTTTGAACCATGTTGCTTACGGTTCTATATTTTTTGATTTAGACATTTTTCTTTTTGATACGTGGCATTGATGTTCTGCTCGCCCAAGCTCTCAAGTTTGACCTGTCCACTCGCAGAACACATTCTCTGCTTTCTCGACCAAATCTCTGCGCTATCGACTGGTCTGTATGCTCACGGGATCCATCCTATGCACTCTCGAATCAGTGTTTGCTTGCTCAATTATGTTTTGTCTCGCTCGACAGCGGCATCTCACGCGCAATGGACTTTAGAGGCTGATTATTGTGTGTGTGTGTGTGTGTGTGTGTGTGTGTGTGTGTGTGTGTGTGTGTGTGTGTGTGTGTGTGTGTGTGTGTGTGTGTGTGTGTGTGTGTGTGTGTGTGTGTGTGTGTGTGTGTGTGATCAGCGGGGTCCCATTTGCTTCAGATGCCTAACATGGATCTGCAATTAGGAGGGAAATTAAGATGTGATTTCCTGTCAAATGGACCCCTCTGTGTCCCAGCCCTAAACCAATCCTGATTCAGGTCATGCTGACCAGAAGTCAAGATGGTTCTTCCCGCGTTAGGCTTTGTGTTTTTAATTTCTTTGTCTCCTCCATGATGAGTGGTGTTATGTCTGATTTTGAATCAGCTGTGATTGTGGTTTCCTCCCCAGGCTAACCCTGTCCTATTCTCTTCTCTCACCAGGTGTCCTGAAGCTCAGAATGAGTGCTGTAGGGGAAAGTGCCCTGGAACCTGCTACGCCAGAGTCCCGCAAGAGAAAGGGCTCACCATGCGACACCTCAGAGCAGAGGTAAGAACATGGTGCATTTACCTTTTAATCACTTAGCAGACACTCTTATCCAGAACGATTGACAAGATGATGATGACGACGATGGTCTTCATTGCCTTTCAAGAGTCAATTCTTTCCACCACTACACATACTCAACAAGAAGCGTCCCCTCAGAAGTACAGTATAACCTTGCTACTACCCTTCAGATTTATTCTCTCATGTTCATCTGTGTTTGCATAGTAACCCAAGAAGCTACCCGCTTCTATGGCCCTGATTGGTGTTGAGGAATAGGAGTTTGAGCCTGTGCACACTTAGCTTGAATTCTTGTGTTATCATGTAGTTATGTCAATGGCAGATTTGTGTGAGAATTTGAGATATTTTTAGTCTACAGTGCATTCTGATAGTATTCAGACCCCTTGACTTTTTACACAATTCGTTACTTTACAGCCTTATTCTAAACTTGATTAAATAATTGTTTTCCTCATCAATCTACACACTATACCCCATAATGACAAAGCAAAAACCGGTTTTTAGAAGTTTTAGCAAGCTTATTACACCAATATTTGGGGAGTTTCTCCCATTCTCTGCAGATCCTCTCAAGTTCTGTCAGGTTGGATGGGGATTATCGCTGCACAGCTATTTTCAGGTCTCTCCAGAGATGTTCGATCGGGTTCAAGTCCGGGCTCTGGCTGGGCCATTCAAGGACATTCAGAGACTTGTCCCGAAGCCACTCCTGCATTGTCTTGGCTGTGTGCTTAGGGTCATTGTCATGTTGGAAGGTGAACCTTTGCTCCATTCATCTTTCCCTCGATCCTGACTAGTTCCCCAGTCCCTGCCACTGAAAAACATCCCCACAGCATACTGTCACCACCATGCTTCACCAGGTTTCCTCCAGATGTGACTATTGGCATTTAGGCCAAAGAGATCAACTTGGTTTCATCAGACCAGAGAATCTTGTTTCTCATGGTCTGAGAGTCCTATAGGTGCCTTTTGGCAAACTCCAGGCGGACTGTCATGTGCCTTTTACTGAGGAGTGGCTTCCGCCTGGCCACTCTACCAAAAAAGGCCTGATTGGTGGAGTGCTTCAGAGATGGTTGTCCTTCTAGAAGGTTCTCCCATCTCAGAGGAACTCTGGAGCTCTGTCAGAGTGACCATCGGGTTCTTGGTCACCTCCCTGACCAAGGCCCTTCTCCCCCGATTGCTCAGTATTGGCAGGTTGGCCAGCTCTAGGAAGAGTCTTAGTGGTTCCAGCAACCTTTCGGTTACTGGCCCAAAGCTCTAACCACTAAGCTACCTGCCACCCCACATGCATTTGACCTACTGCCATCTTCCACACACACACACTCACTCACTCACATATACATACAATTAGGGCTAGGCGATATGGCCTAAAAATAATATTGCTGTTTTTTTTGTTTTTTTAACTCACAATATGTATCTACAAATATTTTTAAGGTTTGCTCTAAATAAGCATCGTCTTACAATGAATCATAAGACAATATGACCCACTAATAATTGAATTATTTCTATCAAAATAGTTTAACCTGCTTTTTTTTGCAATAATCACTGATCTTGCTGTAAAGTCTATGAAAATGCTCTTTTTGTTACAAATTTCACTAGAACCATGCATAATGCACATTCACTAACTTCTTGTAGCAGGCATTGGGCTATAGAAAATGAACACGGGTCTCATCAACAATCCCAAACCCACGTGCTAGTGATTAGCCAGCTAATCTTTGGATTTCAAGTTTAGCCAACTTGGATCTATTTGCTAACTAGCAAGGTTGAACAGTATAATTGTTATGAACAAACCCTTCTATCTGTCTCTAACTGTTTGAACAGCATGCTAGCCTGTCCACGTTGTTCAGATGTTGAAACCGTATTTCTCAGAATGAGAACGAATTGCCAATTCCGTAAATAATTGTGTTTTATGCTTAATTCCCATTTATAAAACAGACTAGAAAGCTAGTATAACAGTTTTTGGCTAAAATGCTGCTAGCAGTTCCCCAATGCTGCGCGTGACAAACTGGGTATATATTTTCCAGAATCAATGTTCATTGGCACTCATTTTAGTAGTGTCTGCTCTGCTCTGCTCTGCGTGCAATTTTAATAGTTGAGATAAACATTATATTGTTAGAACGGTTAACTTCTCCTCTATTACAGTAAAATAATGTCTCAATGTGTTTGTGTCCATATTATTATAATATTTTCTTAACCGATTCTGTGGGATGTAAATATCGAGTTGAAACCAAATGTCAGAGAGGAGGATGTGATCTCTCAACTTTGCTGGTGTGAGATGCAGGGGGAGGGGCTCGGTGTGTGTGTGTGTGTGTGTGTGTGTAAACCATTGAGGAAGAAGTGAAAATGAGGCCAATGCGTTTCTGTGGGCTTATTTTGGAACAAGCTTGTTGCCTGCCTTCCCGCCTTTGGGACAATGACTCCAATTGTTAGGGCGGAGATGTGCATCTTGTCATTAAATACAGATCTCACACTGGCATTAGTCAAATATAGTCACTCTGACACATATACACACACACACACACTATGGTTTCCGCTAGCCATTAATAGCTGGCTGTTTAAAAAATGGAAAAGCAGATAAATAAAATTGGCACCAGATTGACATAGTCTCAGCATGTCCATAAGGCTAGGGGAAGCTAAGATTTGAATTAAATTCCCACAATTATATAGGCTAATTAGCCTACTCATGTCTATACATAAATAAATTAAATCATTCAAAATGGGCTACTAAAGCATGAGCTTCCCCTAGCTTTAAAAAACATGTTTTAAATTGCCTACAGTTGGAGAGAAGAAATAGAGAAGAAATAGCCCAGGCCTCTACTCTATACACGCTCAGCCATGCATTCAAACAGCCTTTTTTGCAAACAGTGATTGAGTTATATTATTAACCTGAATTATGACTATCCAATCTACTCATCACATTACGAGTAGTAGGCTATCTTACATAAGTCTGCAAATGCGATCAATCCCATTCTCTCCTCTTTTGTAGGCCAAGTATCTCAAATATCCAACCATTTTATCACTCATATTTTATCATGTTTACCACATTTCTTCTGCAACTTACTTTCAGCTTCAGCGGGGAAAATAAATGAGAGAACAAGGTCAAGCCAAGCTGTAGTCAGTCCCTGCATTCCTCTAATATCTCACACATGGTCAGTGCAGAGCTAGTAGTCACTCTCAGCTCTTAGCCATGGTTGCTCTCAGCTCGTAGGGCTTTCAGTGTTAGGATAACTCAGTTAGCTGCTGGGCTGTTGCTAGAGTGCGGATGTGGATATGTGTGTGTGTGTGTGTGTGTGTGTGTGTGTGTGTGTGTGTGTGTGTGTGTGTGTGTGTGTGTGTGTGTGTGTGTGTGTGTGTGTGTGTGTGTGTGTGTGTGTGTGTGTGTGTGTGTGTGTGTGTGTGTGTGTGTGTGTGTGTGTGTGTGTGTGTGTGTGTGTGTGAGAGAGAGATTTCAGTTGATGCCCTGCTAGGTGGAACAATAACACACTGGCAGCAGGTTTAATCCCCCTCTCCTCAGCTGTTCTCTTGCTCTCTGCACTAGTCTGCTTTTCTGCCCTGTCAGCGCTGGTCTCTTCTGCAGCTCTCTGCTCTGGTCCCACTGCCACCCTCCTCTCTATGTGCTGGCTTCATAGAAGCCATGAATTAATAAGAGGCCTGCTGCCCCTGTAGACCCCCCCCAGCCCTGATCCTTCCCCGTACTCGTTGGTACCAACCCAGCAGCGGACAGTCTGCCTGGATACTCTCTGATGAGCCCAGGGCTGCGTTCCAATACTCTACAATGTCATCTCATTCACCTCTTTGTCTCCTGTCCTTCAGGAAATCCTTCAACTCCTGCGTGCGTCTGTTGTACTCTCAAACTAGAACTCTGTGTGTTTCATGGACTCTGTCAGGTCAAGTTATCTTTTATGTTGCGAAAGAGGATTCATTTGGTTGCAGCTAACACGCCATAAAATCACTTTCAGCAAAGTTCTGAACATTTCTCAGAAATCAACCTAAACTGTGTGTGTGGCTGTCCTTGCAGTGTGGAGAAGCGTCGGCGGGAGCTGGAGTGTCGTTACATAGACGAGCTGGCCGAGCTCCTGTCTGCCAACATGGGCGACATGGCCAGCCTCAACGTCCAGCCAGACAAGTGCCACATCCTCAAGAGCACCGTGGACCAGATCCAGCAGATCAAACGGCGCGAGCAGGGTGGGCACCAGCACATTAGACACACTTTCTCACTCACTAATCAACCACTCATTTGCATACAAACATGCGCTGTCTTGCTCTCTCTCTAGTACACACACACACACATTTGTTTTACTATCCTTGTGGAGACCAAACAATTGATTCCCTTTCAAAATCCTATTTTCCCTAACCCCTAACCTTAACTCTTAACCCCTAAGCCTAAAATAGCCTTTTTCCTTGTGGGGACAGGCCAAATGTTCCAACTTGTCAGAATATTCCTTGTTTTAGTATCCTTGTGATGACATCTGACCCCCACAAGGATAGTAAAACAAAAAACACACACATGCTCCCATTCTCACTCTCATTCCCCTCAGTCTCATTACTGTCCGACATGGTCACTTTACCACCCTCACTTCTTTACTCATTTGCTCTTTTTTCCCCTCAATCCCCCAGTCCCTCTAAAGACATCTAGGTTGCTCGGTGAATTCTGCCCAGCCGTAGGGACCCCTGGGAAATCATGCTTCTTAGTCCACAGGGCTGAATGACAAACCAGACTAATCCCACCTTTAACTCACTGAAAGCTGTGACGCCATTCTGCTGCGTCTTGTGGATCCTTACATCCCCATCCACACGCATCCCATGTTACTATACTTAATGCTTACCAGAGCCTTATCTCTGTTCTCTATAGGCCCATATTGCTCTGGTGCTTATGTATCATTGCATGCATATTTTGTACCCTTACATATCATTAGTTCTATGCATCTGGTAGGGCAGCGCTCCCAGTTAGTTCTACTTAGTGGCGGTGCTTGTTCTCCCAGATCGTCTCTTAATCAGTAACTGGTCAGTGTTCAATGGAAAAGCCATAAAACAATAAGAGCCAGAGCATTGGTGTTTGTTCCAGGTTGCACTAATCACACACACACACACACACACACACACACACACACACACACACACACACACACACACACACACACACACACACACACACACACACACACACACACACACACACACACACACACACACACACACACACACACACACACACACACACATTCAGTGCACACACACACATGCTCAGACACACACCAGGGATTGACATTAAGTGTTGCCTATTGCCTGGGGCAGGTGAACTGAGAAATCGCGGAAGTTGAGCCTGCTCTGAGGTTGCCCCACTGTGCAGTTGAATAACTTTTAAAAATATAATAACTCAAAACGGATCTTTCTGGTTCTTCCGCATTATTTAAGTGAAAGAAAGACAATTCATAGCATTTATGGCAGTCAGGCAAGTTGAGCCTGTTCTGAGATTTGTTTTTACTAATAACAACCAAAGCACAAAGAATTCCAGTACGGATCTTTCTGATTCCTCCCCTAATGTGTAGGAGAAAGGCAAGCAGTATATGTTACTTCTGTGTATAAATAGATCATTTACATTGTCAGAAGATCATAATCTTCGGGCAAACCAAAAAATACTCTGGACTTCTCCGAAGGGTAGTGCTTAAGTTGTAAATGTCTAGGTGCCAGAACAGAAAGTGATTGTGAGAGGGGGATGACCTGGGGGGCCTCTGAGGTACTGGAAAGGATGGAAAAACCCCACCTTTTATAATAAAGCAGTGCATATGGATATCATCGCATTTGCGTAGTGACATAGAGCATTAGAGTAGAGGCCCTTAATAAAGAAGGCTCTCACATGGGGAACAGTTTTTGACCTTTTATGAACACATTTCATACAATTATGTCATTTTGTATGACTGGAGACTTTAATAGAATTGTTTTTAATACCAAACAAATCATCAAAATGACAGTTACAGGAAATTATAGTCCTAGAAAAGCTTTCACTGACTTACCCAATGATGTGCAGCTCAACTTGCCGACAATTGCCAATACTCTCATGCCAAAAGCCTATCTCTCTTGTTTTACTTTGTAAAACAATGTTTACTTGATAGACCTGTTTGGCAGTTGATCAAATATTTTGTCAGCCTACTGTCTGATTAGACTTTTCTTTGAAGCTGGTTCCATTCGCTTTCCAACCTATGTTTTCCTGCGATTGCTTTTGAGCTATTTGAAAAGACTTGTTCTGGCTGAATGGCGTTCCCTGACAGATTTGCTGTGCGTTCCCGGGCTATACGCCTTATGATTGGGGGAAATAAACACTATCCACAGTTAGGCTATAATTTTGCGCAAACCAAAATCTGCTTTTTCACATTACGTTTATTTATGGGGCAGGAGAATTAACTGATCACTTTTATTGGAATTTTTATATTGAAAACTGATTTTTTTTTTTCATGTAGAGGAAGCCTACTGGATCCGGCCAAATAGGTCCCGGGAAACAAAATTGTCAAAACGGAGAGGTGCCGGATCCTGTTCTGTAAGGATCCGGCTCAAATGAAGCACATCCGAAGGGCAAGTGCCTTTCAGACTTTAATGTCAATCCCTGCACACTGCCAGTATGGGATTAGCCATAGGTGTCACTCTACAGCAGTGGTAGTACTCACTAATATGTTTGAGGAAGACACTTTTAAACAACCACACTGGGCAAGCTGCCTTACCCATCGGAGAACGGGGGGGTTTACAGAGTCAAATTGATTCATACATTAATCAATCTATTCACTATCAAGTCATTTGTGTCAGAAACAAATCAAACTGGTTTGATTCTGGCATTATTGCCAATATCTCATTACAAAGATATGCCATGTTCCACTCTGAAGGAAGTATGCTTTGGAGTGATTGAAATGCATCAAAAATGTATTAGAATTATTCTGTTCAGATCCATAACTCCTCTTATAATGAGTCCTGCTGGTGCGTCCTAGATAGAAGCATAATATACGTATGTTTTCCTGGGAGTCTGAGCTTTCAGGAATGGGGTCATAGTCGATAATAGCTCCAACTGCTCAAAAGATTGTTAAATTTGAAGCAGGGACATGATTTCAAGATGTGCGCTTTTCCCGCTACATTTGTCCCAGCCACTAATAGGGGATATCGAAGGTTACTTACATAACTACAGTTCTATGAACAAAGGGGGACATTCAGATGACTGAGGAAAACATGCACAACAAATGTATTCAGGCAGCTGTAAGCTGTCAATGAAGTTGCCGAGAGTTGCTCAGTGACTATGGGGGCGTTATAGTCATCTTAAAATAGTATAATTGGGTGGATTGCTGTCAGTGGCAGCATTTCATTCCATGTATTTATAAAAAAAAAAATTTAAAAAAGCATCCCTGCACTAGATGCTGAAGCATGACGTCTATAGGTAGAACAAAAGACCCCCATTGCACCCCCCCACCTCTACATCCCCAGGGCCTGAGCCTCTCTGAAGTGTACAATCAGCTTGTTTGTAGGCCTAACCAGAGCCCTGAATACATTTTGGGTTCTGAACTTGACCTCGGCAGAAGAGTGTTAACACTGTTTGGACATGACCTCTCACCCGTTTTAACAGAGCCTCTCACAAGGCAGCCTCCCTCCAGCCCCTGACATCTAGCCAGTGTTGTCTCAGGGTCCCAACCCATCTTGTTATCATTCTCAGCTCTATGTGTTTGGTGGTTAACACACTCTTAGAAAAAGGATAAGTTAGGGTAAAGTATTGTTCCCTGAGGTACAAAAATATCAAAATACAGATAATGTAGCTTCAGAAATACACATCTCACTGTACTGTTCATTACCTTTTAGGGTACTTGTCAAATCAAATCAAATTGTATTGGTCACATACACATATATAGCAGATGTTATTGCGGGTGGAGCGAAGTGCTTGTGTTCCTAGCTCCAACATGTGCAGATAATCTAGTAAAATGGTTCATTTTTGTACCAAATATTTTGAAAATAAAGGTACAATCATTACACACTCAAAAAAAAACGGTATTTTGTGTACACTTTGTGTACCCTTTTGATTCTTGATGGTACTGATCTTAACCTTGGCTAAGCAGAAAAGCTACAAATTAACATTGAATTGAAAAAAGGTCAATATTTGTACCCACCATAAAGTACAATGATAAAGAAGAATTGACCATTTTATTTACAGAATCTAAATACTGTGTTATAATGGTGGGGCCTCAATATATTGGAGGCGTGGCTTAGTGGGGGGTGTGGCTTTCAGTTATTTTTTGGGGCGGCCAATCTTGAATCGAAGTGTTGTACCAGTTTAAGTGGTTTATGGTTTTCTTAATTAAAGTTCTAAAGGCTAACATGTGACAGTAAATAGCTGTAATTAATATTTTACAGACCTTACCCAACACAGACCTCTTGGCATAATGTGTAAAGTGTTGGCTTGTCGCAGGACCCAGGTTTGAGTCCCAGGTGGGGCTACCCCCTGAATTTGCTACATTGGTGTCAGAAGTGGGATGGCGGAGAGGCGTGTACACTTGAGGCACTTGGTTTAAAGAAGAGGACAATTTGTGCCTATTCAAATGAACAAACAGTTTTGTCACTGTGGTGATACCCCAAAAATTCACATTTGTACCTTTTCTAAAGGTACGCTTTTGTACTCTATGACTAAACTCAGCGAAAAAAGAAGCGTCCCTTTTTCACGACCCTGTCTTTCAAAGATAATTCGTAAAAATACGAATAACTTGACTGATCTTCATTGTAAAGGGTTTAAACACTGTTTCCCATGCTTGTTCAATGAACCATAAACAATTAATGAACATGCACCTGTGGTACGGTCGTTAAGACACTAACAGCTTACAGACGGTAGGCAATTAAGGTCACAGTTATGAAAACTTAGGACACTAAAGAGGCCTTTCTACTGACTCTGAAAAACACCCAAAGAAAGATGCCCAGGGTTCCTGCTCATCTGTGTGAATGTGCCTTAGGCATGCTGCAAGGAGGCATGAGGACTGCAGATGTGGCCAGGGCAATAAATTGCAATGTCTGTACTGTGAGACACCTAAGACAGAACTACAGGGAGACAGGACGGACAGCTAATCATCCTCTCAGTGGCAGACCACGTGTAACAACACCTGCACAGGATCGGTACATCCAAACATCACACCTGCAGGACAGGTACAGGATGGCAACAACAACTGTCCCGAGTTACACCAGGAACGCACAAACCCATCGTCGCTCAGACTGTCCACAATAGGCTGAGAGAGGCTGAACTGAGGGCTTATAGGCCTGTTGTAAGGCAGGTCCTCACCAGACATCACCGGCAACAACGTCGCCTATGGGCACAAACCCATCGTCGCTGGACCAGACAGGACTGGCAAAAAGTGCTCTTCACCAATGAGTCGCGGTTTTGTCTCACTGGGGGTGAAGGTCGTATTCGCTTTTATCGTCGAAGGAATGAGCGTTACACCAAGGCCTGTACTCTGGAGCGGGATCGATATGGAGATGGAGAGTCCGTCATGGTCTGGGGTGGTATGTCACAGCATCGTCAGACTGAACTTGTTGAACTACCCTTCCTGCAGGCTCATCCTGACATGACCATCCAGCATGACAATGCCACTAGCCATAATGCTTGTTCTGTGCGTGATTTCCTGCAAGACAGGAATGTCAGTGTTCTGCCAAGGCCAGCGAAGTGCCCGGATCTCAATCCCATTGAGCATGTCTGGGACCTGTTGGACCAGAGGGTGAGGGCTAGGGCCATTCCCCTCCCCAGACATGTCCAGGAACTTGCAGGTGCCTTGGTGGAAGTGTGGGGTAACATCTCACAGCAAGAACTGGCAAATCTGGTGCAGTCCATAAGGAGGAGATGCACTGCAGTACTTCATTGATCGATTTTTATTTTACCTTTATTTAACTAGGCAAGTCAGTTAAGAACAAATTCTTATTTACAATGACGGCCTAGGAACTGTGGGTTAACTACCTTGTTCAGGGGCAGAACGACAGATTTTTACCTTGTCAGCTCGGGGATTCGATCTAGCAACCTTTTGGGTTACTGGACCAACGCTCTAACCACTAGACTACCGGCCGCCCCAAATGCAGCTGGTGGCCACACCAGATACCGGCGGTTACTTTTGATTTTGACCCCCCCTTTGTTCAGGGACACATTATTCCATTTCTGTTAGTCACAGGTCTGTGGAACTTGTTCAGTTTATGTCTCAGTTGTTGAATCTTGTTATGTTAAAATATTTACACATATTACGTTTGCTGAAAATAAACACAGTTGACACTTTTGCTGCATGTATATGTAAAAATGATGCTGTCTTGTCCCCTAAAGTTATGAACTGCAAGGGTACAATCAAGTATCTGTAACTAATAGTTTAGTGGGCCACTACAGTGAAGAGATTGTGCCCCTTTAAGTACAATTCAGTACCTTTTTTCTGAGTGTGTAGGCCATAAATCAAAAACCAATGTAGTAGTAATGTAGCTGTATTTGGCTACTAGGATTTGGAACCTGTAGGCTTTGAAATGATGGGCTAGATCAAAGCGATGTAGGAAGTTGTCCGATTTGGGTCCACGCCTTAGCATTTTCATTTAACTTTGTGACCCCTCTGATCACGACACTCATTATGTTGCGACCACACCATTGGAATAATGAGGATCGCGCTACAACCCTCATAGCCTGGATGGAAACTGAAGCAGTTAGAGTAGGATGATAATGAGGATCGTGCTACAACCCTCATAGCCTGGATGGAAACTGAAGCAGTTAGAGTAGGATGATAATGAGGATCGTGCTACAACCCTCATAGCCTGGATGGAAACTGAAGCAGTTAGAGTAGGATGATAATGAGGATCGTGCTACAACCCTCATAGCCTGGATGGAGACTGAAGCAGTTAGAGTAGGATGATAATGAGGATTGCGCTACAACCCTCATAGCCTGGATGGAAACTGAAGCGGTTAGAGTAGGATGATAATGAGGATCGCGCTACAACCCTCATAGCCTGGATTGAAACTGAAGCAGTTAGAGTAGGATGATGATGACGTTGTCCCTGAGGCTCTGATCTAAGGTCAAGTTTTTATTTTTCACTCTGATGTTTAAAGGTTTAGGATTTGGGGAGAGAAATCTGATCCAAGATCTGTGACTAAGGGACTACATGGTTCAGTATGTATTTACCCAGCTTTCTCCCTGCCGTCAGAGATCCCATCAAGCATCCTGTTAGTATGGACACACACAAGCAGCGGGCGTTTCTAATCAGCACTGTAGTGTATATACATTAGACACACACCACAGGCGTTAAGATGGCTGCCTAACAGAAAGGCGTAGTTGCTCAAACGTATTTTAATTCCTGGCCCTGATTCCCATCATCACAAACAGGCTTGGAGACTCAGAATGTTGGTGTAAATTTGAATATTCCTTCCAGCCCTTGTTTCCTATCTAGAATAGGGTAGTACCGGAGGCCCAACGGACTAAGAGAGGGCTGGTGTTGGCCTTGAGCGGGCAGGCAGAGAGACGGGAAGGGAGACGCAGTGGAGTAGAAGTGTAAGAGTAAACAGTGGCGCTCACTTGCCTGCACCAGAATTAGGCTCTCCAAAAGCCTCTCTGTGCTGTGTAGAAGGTGCCATTTTCCCTGTTTCAGCCTCAGTGAAATGAGGGGAACCATTAGGGTCCGTGTGTGTGTGTTTTCCTCCTTGTAAGGTTTGGGGGATGTTGAACGAGATGAGATCCTCTGTTTATTTTATGCCCCCCCCCCGCATGAGCCTACTTTGAGCTGGAATAACCATGGCATAAGGTTGTCAGGGTCCTAGCGGCCCCTGCGATGTCAGTCACAGCTAGGATGTGTGAGAGAGCAGCCAATGGCTGAGATCCCTGCCCCCTGACCTTGTGCAAGAGGGCCTCTCGCACAGCCCAGCTTCCCTTTCCCCTACACAGGGAGAACCAGGAACACACACACTCTGCTCACCCCTCCTCTCCCAAGGCCAGCACTCCGCTCCTTTGTGCCCCTCTCTCGCTCTCTCTCTCGCCCTTGCAACTCTCCCCTCTTTCACCTCTTGCCCCCCTGTGTCCCACTCCCCCTCTCAACCCTTTCCTATCTGATTCTGAGATAGACAAGGACAGACCTCGACTTCTCAGAAGACTCCAGATGTGTTACTTAACTATTTGGGGAAGAAAATCGCATCCTCAAGGAGAAAAATACTCTGTATCCTGTTAGCCCCACCAATTCCCAAAACAACTGGAATTGCCCATGCATTTGCACACTTGGGAAGTTAAACACTGCTCTGGTGACAACCAGAAAGTGGTAGAGTAGTGTATCTGAGGAGTAGTGCAGCACACGGCCCAACCAGCAGGCCTGCTGCAGGATATTCATGTCTCTGTACCATAAAGTCCTCGCCTAGCCCTGGTTGATTTGTCAATAACCTAATTTGGGAAGGACTTTGTTGTGTTTTGGTTTCAGTACTTGGCCTCCTGGAATACCACACATGATTCACAGTCATGTGCTCACTCGTCACCCTGATTTTAAGACCTGGGCACCGGCCAGCCTGCGCTTCATAAATATACACTCCTCTCTCTGTTTCTCCCTGGAGAGGATACGGAGGAGATTGACTTGGTGGGGTCGGGAGTATGGTGAAAAGTACCTCTGTTTTCTCCTCTTCCTCTCTCTCCTTCCTCTTTCTTTATAGTATCACTCCCTGCTCTTGCTGCTGGCTACTTGGTGGGGACATGTCAGTACAGTGAGCACTGCGTGTTGACATCACGCTGGTCGTGACCTACATTTTCCGTTTACATTTTATTAATTTAAACAGATGCTCTTATCCAGAGCGACGATTACTACATTCCTCTTACGATTAACTGCGTGAGACAACAACATATCACAACCGTATTTCCTCAATAAAGTAGTTATCAGCAAAGTCAGTGGTAGTAGTAAAACACAAGTGCATTTAGTTATTTAAAAATAAAAATGGATGAGGGGGGTGTTTTCGGAAGATGGGTAGGGACTCCACTGTCCTGACGTTAAAGGAAAGCTTGTTCCCCATTGGGTTGCCATGACAGAAGAGATTTGACTGGGCTGAGCAGGAGCTGCCCACCAATAGGGGTGGGAGGGCCAAGAGAGGGGGCCGAACCAAGTTCTCCTGGTGGGGGGTATATGGTTTGAGCATAGACTGAAGGTAGGGGAGGGCATTTTGGTGGGACTGGATCAGGTGTCACCGGCCAATACTGGGCCAAGTCAGCAAGGAATGAGGGGAGGGGGGCGAGGGAGGTCCTCTCCTCATTATGGTTGTAGGGTAGTCCTGCCCTGTGAGGACAGTTGAGGACAGTGTGGGGGGTGGTGATAGGTACTGGATATGAATAATACAGCCTCTCTGACATCAGACTGTAGATTTAAAGCCACCCCCAGAGACTCTGGGTAACAGGCTGGCTAACAGAAAGACTGGGACACTTTCTCTTCCTCTTTTCTCTATTGTCCTCCCTTCCTTAATCCTTTCCTCTTTCTCATGTCTTCCTCCTCGCTGTTTCTTTCTTATCCTTTATTTGCACTCTTTTCTCTCTATATTTAGGCCTACTGTATTTTTCTTCCTACCGTCTTTGTCTCTCTCTCTTTCTCTCTGTCAGGCCTACAGTACAGTAATGACATGTGATGGCAGGTTCGACCTCTTTCTCTCTCTCTCTCTCTCTCTCTCTCTCTCTCTCTCTCGCTCTTTCTCTCTCTCTCTTTCTCTCTCTCTCTCTCTCTCGCTCTCTCTGTGTCTCGCTCGCTCTCTCTCTGTCTGTCAGGCCTACAGTAATGACATGTGATGGCAGGATCGGCCTCTCTCTTCGATCCAGCTCAGTCTAGTTCTCTGTATCTGTACTCTATTTCACCCTGCTGGCCTCAGGCACCAATCATCATCTCTCAGATCAGCATCTTTCTCTCTGTCCACACCAGGGCCAGTCCAGGGCGTCAGCAGCCTATCATCAGGTCGTTTATCAAGAAGAGAAAAAAAACATTGTCACTTGACAATACACAGATCCACGATCCCCCTCCCTGGCTCCCTCTCCTCATCACTCTCTTTGGCCCTTTTTGTCCTAAGTAAAACCTTACACCAGGTCCAAGAAGAGATTTGGGTCATTATTGAATGGCTTTTTAAGAGTTGTTGACATGATATATGTATCTACATGGGGTATGGTTTAATTATAAAAGCAGTATGCATTGGTGTCCATGCCAGAATAAACAAGCCGTTTCCCGCTCACTTCCAGTCGTTGGCTTTAGCTGCTGTACAGTAACTGTACAGTTACAGAATGCTGTAGTCATGTGCTGCGTTGAGTCCCCCTAACCCTTTGAGCTGGACTGATGTCATCAGAACACAGTGCATCAACAGCCCACACAGTTCATTATTCTCTGTTGAATAATACCAGCTTCATTATGAGGGGAATAACTTGTATAACAAGCTAATTAGGAGTTATTACTTGGAGTTACTAAGTAATTACATAATGCCTATGTAATGGTTGATGTCAGTAAAATAAGGAAGACTAAAAGTACATGCTACCAATGGCTGATCGCCCCCCGTATTGGAGCTGTTCTTAAGATCTGTGTGTTCTTAAGATCTGTGTGTTCTTAAGATCTGTGTGTGCGTTTGCCCCCTGCAGAGAAAGCGGCTTTGGTGTCACCGGAAGACGAGGTGCAGAAGAGTGACATCTCGTCCAGTAGTCAGGGCATGGTGGAGAAAGAGGCTCTGGGGCCGCTGCTGCTCGAGGTGAGTGAAACAATAAAGCTTGGTGGAATTTGAATTTCAGTGAGAGACGCAGAAAGTATCCATTGATTGGATAAATCAGTAATGCAGCTTTCTAAAGCACAGGTGCTCTTTTGTGAGAAATAATCATCTTATTGATTAGATAATCATCTTATTGAGAAGATAATCATCTTATTGGTTGCTCATTGGTTGCTCATTAGTAAATACATGGGTAGTTAGATTGCACCTGCTCACAGTAGATTCATACAAAAATTTGATAAAGTGTATGTTTTTGTGTAAAAGCTCAAATGTAATTTTGAGGGATGACTGCAATTTAGTTAGAATCTCTCTGTCTTCGACATTTTCTCTGTATTGTCCAGAGTGATTCAGTGACTGTATGTGTGGTACTCAGGTGGTAGTTTCCGAGTGAGGCCCAGTGTCAGTATGCCACATTAGTTCCTGGCCCACTTTCCCTGGGGCTGGGGCTGGGGCTGGGGCTGAGAGAGAGGCTGAGGTCCTCCCCTTCTCCCTTTTTGTGTTCCCCTTCCTCCGGAGGTGTCCGTTTTCACTTCTCTTTTGTCCCTCCCTCTGTTTCGGGCCAGGCTCTGGACGGCTTCTTTTTTGTGGTGAACCGCGAGGGCCGGATTGTGTTTGTGTCGGAGAATGTGACGGGTTACCTAGGCTACACCCAGGAAGAGCTGATTACCTCCAGTGTCTACAGCATCCTCCATGTGGGAGACCACGGCGAGTTTGTCCGCAACTTGCTGCCCAAGAGCCTCGGTGAGGACGACAGGAGAGGTGGATGAGAGAAGAGGGGATGAGATGAGGCAGGAGATGATGGTGAAGGGAGGAGAGGAGGGCGAGAGGATGGAGAGAGTGGGGGGGTAGGAGAGGTGGAAGAAGATGAGAAGCGAGAGAGAGAAAGGTCGAAAAGAGAGAATGACAAAGAAAGAGGGGTTGATGTCGAGTAGGAAGAAATTACAAGGCGATGAAAGAGATGAGGAAGGAAGGAAAAGAAGAACATGATAACGGGGAGATGAAAGAAAGGTAAGAGAGAAGGGGATCAATCAAATGTATTTTATAAAGCTCTTTTTACATCAGCAGTTGTCACAAAGTGCTATACAGAAACCCAGCCTAAAACCCCCACAGAGAATGCAATGCAGATGTAGAAGCACCCTGGCTAGGAAAAACTCACTAGAAAGGCAGGAACCTAGGGAGAAACCTAGAGAGGAACCAGGCTCTGAGGGGTGGCCAGTCCTCTTCTGGCTGTGCCGGCTGGAGATTATAAGAGTACCTAACCATTAAGGATGGAGAGGAGGTAAGAGAGGAGAGGAACCTTCGCCTCTTGGTACAGTATCATAGCTGTCACAGATCATGTGACAGCTAAACTTCAGTTTCAGTTTAAACTCACTAGACCCTCACTAATACTGTCTCGTTTATTCTCTCCTTATCACCCTCTTCTCTCTCTCTCTACCCCAGATATGTCATCCTGTCTGTTTTCAAACCATTATTATTACATCACACACATTGGTTTTACCTGCCTCTGACTGTCATCCTGTCTCCCTCATCCTTTCTTTTCTTTGGGACACACTCTCCTGTATGTCCTGTGTGGTGGTGTGTGTCCCTGTTCCTAATGATGTGTCTGTCTGTCTACACCGTTACTGATGTTGTCTTTGTGTGTGTGTGTGTGTGTGTGTGTGTGTGTGTGTGTGTGTGTGTGTGTGTGTGTGTGTGTGTGTGTGTGTGTGTGTGTGTGTGTGTGTGTGTGTGTGTGTGTGTGTGTGTGTGTGTGTGTGTGTGTGTGTGTGTGTGAAGTGGGGTGCCGTGGCCCCAGGAGCAGGGTCGGAGGAACAGTAACACATTTAACTGCCGGATGCTAAAGAGGCCTCCTGATGAGGTGGACTCAGAGAACCAGGAAGCACGACAGCAGTACGACATCATGCAGTGTTTTACTGTCTCCCAGCCCAAAGCCATGCAGGAGGAAGGAGATGGTGAGCACACACACATATACATACAGCTTACTGAACATGCACAGATACATACAGCTTACTGAACATGCACAGATACATACAGCTTACTGAACATGCACAGATACATACAGCTTACTGAACATGCACAGATACATACAGCTTACTGAACATGCACAGATACATACAGCTTACTGAACATGCACAGATACATACAGCTTACTGAACATGCACAGATACATACAGCTTACTGAACATGCACAGATACATACAGCTTACTGAACATGCACAGATACATACAGCTTACTGAACATGCACAGATACATACAGCTTACTGAACATGCACAGATACATACAGCTTACTGAACATGCACAGATACATACAGCTTACTGAACATGCACAGATACATACAGCTTACTGAACATGCACAGATACATACAGCTTACTGAACATGCACAGATACATACAGCTTACTGAACATGCACAGATACATACAGCTTACTGAACATGCACAGATACATACAGCTTACTGAACATGCACAGATACATACAGCTTACTGAACATGCACAGATACATACAGCTTACTGAACATGCACAGATACATACAGCTTACTGAACATGCACAGATACATACTGCTTACTGAACATGCACAGATACATACAGCTTACTGAACATGCACAGATACATACAGCTTACTGAACATGCACAGATACATACAGCTTACTGAACATGCACAGATACATGCAGCTTACTGAACATGCACAGATACATGCAGCTTACTGAACATGCACAGATACATGCCAGGTAGGCACACAGATGTTTACATTCACACTCATGTCATACACATTCAAAAAGGTGTGTCAGCAGCATGACATCACGCTGGTCTTTACCTTGTCCTAACTAGACCAGAGCCATATAGGAGAGAAAGAGTTAGACATGGTGACGCCCAGCTTATTACAGCTAACACAGACACACACACACACACACACACACACACACACACACACACACACACACACACACACACACACACACACACACACACACACACACACACACACACACACACACACACACACACACACACACACACACACACACACACACACCCATGTTAGAGGCTTAACTCTGACCTCTCCTGACCTTTGTTCTGTATTGTGCCCAGACCTGCAGAGCTGCCTGATCTGCATAGCCTGCCCGATGCCCCGCCCCCAGCAGCTACCCGCCATCCGCACTGAGTCCTTTATCACCAAACAGGACCCCACAGGTATCAAATCAAATCAAATTTATTTATATAGCCCTTCGTACATCAGCTGATATCTCAAAGTGCTGTACAGAAACCCAGCCTAAAACCCCAAACAGCAAACAATGCAGGTGTAAAAGCACGGTGGCTAGGAAGAACTCCCTAGAAAGGCCAAAACCTAGGAAGAAACCTAGAGAGGAACCGGGCTATGTGGGGTGGCCAGTCCTCTTCTGGCTGTGCCGGGTAGAGATTATAACAGAACATGACCAAGATGTTCAAATGTTCATAAATGACCAGCATGGTCGAATAATAATAAGGCAGAACAGTTGAAACTGGAGCAGCAGCACAGTCAGGTGGACTGGGGACAGCAAGGAGCCATCATGTCAGGTAGTCCTGGGGCACGGTCCTAGGGCTCAGGTCCTCCGAGAGAGAGAAAGAAAGAGAGAATTAGAGAGAGCATATGTGGGGTGGCCAGTCCTCTTCTGGCTGTGCCGGGTGGAGATTATAACAGAACGTGGCCAAGATGTTCAAATGTTCATAAATGACCAGCATGGGTTTCAGCTCTCACTACTACTGTACATCTGACCTCACAATAGACCACCGTTACTAGTGTGTGTGTGCGTGTGTCCAGGGAAGATCATCTCCATAGAGACCAGTGCTCTGCGGGCGACTGGGCGACCGGGCTGGGAGGACCTGGTCAGGAAGTGTATCTACGCCTTCTTCCAGCCGCAAGGCAAAGAACCCTCTCACGCCAAGAAGCTGCTCCACGAGGGTGAGGAGAAGGGGAGTGGGGAGAAAAGGGGAGGATGAGGAAGAGAAGAGAAGGGGAGGAAGAGAAGAGAAGGGGGGAGTGGGGGAGAAGGGGAGGAAGAGAAGAGGGGGGAGTGGGGAGAGAAAGGGAGGAAGAGAAGGGGAGGATGAGGAAGAGAAGGGGGAGTGGGGAGAGAAGGGGAGGATGAGGAAGAGAAGAGGAGTGGGAAGAGAAGGGGGAGTGGGGAGAGAAGGGGAGGATGAGGAAGAGAAGAGGAGTGGGGAGAGAAGGGGGGAGTGGGGAGAGAAGGGGAGGAAGGGAAGAGAAGGAGTGGGGAGAGAAGGGGGTAGAGAAGGGGGGAGTGGGGAGAAGAGGATGATGAGGACTAGAAGGGGGTGGGGAGAGAAGAGGAGGATGAGGACTAGAAGGGGGTGGGGAGAGAAGGGGAGGATGAGGAAGAGAAGGGGAGGATGAGGAAGAGAAGGGGGATGAGGAAGAGAAGAGAAGGAGTGGGGAGAGAAGGGGAGTAAGAGAAGGGGAGAGTGGGGAGAGAAGAGGAGGATGAGGACTAGAAGGGGGTGGGGAGAGAAGGAGAGGATGAGGAAGAGAAGGGGAGGATGAGGAAGAGAAGAGAAGGAGTGGGGAGAGAAGGGGAGTAAGAGGATGAGGACTAGAAGGAGGATGAGGAAGAGAAGGGGAGGGTGAGGAAGAGAAGGGGAGGATGAGGAAGAGAAGGGGAGGATGAGGAAGAGAAGGGGGGATGAGGAAGAGAAGGGGGGGATGAGGAAGATAAGGGGGGATGAGGAAGATAAGGGGGGATGAGGAAGAGAAGGGGGATGAGGAAGATAAGGGGGTGGAAAAGAGAGCGGAAAGAGAAACGTTATGTACTATTGTTAATAATCAGGCTGTAACAACACAGTACCCCCATATCGTACCATTACAGAAACATCTTTCTTTTATTTCATAAAGAACTCCACACTTATCAGTAGCTCAATTGTTGTTTGTGTGTGTCTGTGTGTGTGTGTGTTGCCAGTGATGACCCATGGCACGGCCATCAGTCCTCTTTACCGGTTCAACCTGAGCGATGGGACCCCCCTCAGCGCTCAGACCCGCTGCAAGTTCTGCTGCCCCCCTAACCATGACGTTCAGCCCTTCATCATGGGCATTCACACTATCGACAGGTGACTCGCACACAACTGCACACGCATGAACACACACACTGGCAAGTCATATGGAACAAGTAGAATATATGTCTTTATTGCCAATCAACAATGGTTGGAATGGTAGAATTGACCCGATGTAAACAGAAAATACATTTCCAGAATATTTCTCTCACCCAGCTGATGTTTTGCTCTTGTTTTCCTTTTGTAGGGAACACAACACTGCTAGCTCTCAGGAAAACACTAACTCCAGCCTTCTACTGACCCATAGGAGCCCTGCTCCCTCCCACTCCCCTTCCCTCCCCCCGGGCAGCGAGGCCAGCCAAGCCCCAGGCCCCACCTCGGGCCTCCATCTCAACAACGGCAAAAGCTCCAACACCACCTCCCCCACCACACCCACCAGCCATTCAGCAGGGTACCTGACGCCCACCCGGATGTGTCCTCAGCAGGTCAACAGCCCCTCGCCCCTGGGAAGCCCCCTCACTGCCACCCCTACCTCATTTATGTCGCCCAGACCCCCCAGGGCCAGTCCGGGGCTGGGCGGCAGCCCGCGTGTCCCAGGGAACCCCTTCTCCCCTTCCACCCCTGGCCTGCACTCTCCGGCACCGTCCCTGGGAGGTGGAGCTGGTGGCGGTGGAAGTGGAATCCTCAGCATGCACCACTCTGGTGGGGACAGTGGAGCAGGGACCCCCCTGGGTTTCTCTCTGCCCTCCCCTTTACCTCAGAGGCAGGCCAGCACCCCCACCAGCTCCCCAGCACGCCCTCCCCCCGCCAAGCCCCCCGAGGGAGGAGGAGGAGGACGTGGGGGCGGAGAGGACCTGGCTAAAGGAAAATTAGGGGGGAACTCCAAACTCAACCAGCCCCTGGACAATGGTGGCGTGGGGGCGCCTAGGGACCCCAAAAACACATCTACCAAACCCACCTCCACCCCTCAGTGCCCGGCCTCCCACAGCACGCTGACGGAGCGCCACAAGATCCTCCACCGCCTCCTGCAGGACAGCAGCCCGGCTGAGGGCAGCAACGGCAAGGAGTCTGAAATCAAGAAGGAGCCTCCTGCCAGCCCTGTCACTGCCAACCCCAACGGACCCCCCAGCACCCCTCAGGACCACCAGCTGCTGCGCTTCCTCCTGGACACGGATGAGAAGGACCTGGGCGACCTGCCCCCTCCGGCCGCTCTCAGCCTGCAGACGGTCCGGGTCAAGACTGAGAAGAGGGCCAGCGGGGACACTACGCCCTGCGCTGCAGCCTGCGCCAGCCCCAAGCCCAAACCGAGCCCTGCAGACAGCAGGCCGTCCAGAGACCCGGTACTGTCTGCAGCCCTACTCCTCCTGCCTGCAATCTACAGCTCACACCTCATACACAGTCCCTGCAGTATCCAGATGCAGCAAGATCACGTCCCAGACATGCAGACTCTCAGACACTTTAAGTTTGGGGTTATAGTTAAGGTTAGGTTTTAGGGTTAGGGCTGGGAGTTAGGATTAGGGACTTCTAGGACTTCTGTTTGCTGGGGTGGTCACAGTGGCTGGCTGGCTGAGTGGATGCTGCTGCCGCCTTCTAAAGGGAGCATGTGATTCGCTGCTGTATTTGTTCTACTTACTTTGAGCCCATAGTAACTCTCCCTTAGGCAGGAGCTAGTTGTGTTAATTTGTGGCCCCTTCTCTTCAACTTTGTCTCTCTCCAGCACAGAGCTACCAGCAGCAGCCTTGGAAGGTCTTTGACCTTTACTCTCTTTCCCTCTCCCTCAGTTCCCCAGTGGATCTGCTGACCTGGACCCTCTCAGCCAGCTGCTGCCCACCCTCAGGGGCCCTGCAGGGGCCAAGCAGGGCAGCGAGGAGCAGGGTGGTCCCCAGACCCAAGCCCTGTCGTCCCATAGCCAAACCCAACCTCAACCACGGCTCCATTCACCTCCACAGCCCCAGACACAGCCTTGGCTCCAATCACCTCTTCAAACCAAACCTCAGAACCATCTCCAGCTTCAGTCCCCTACTCAGCTTCAGTCCCCTACCCAGCTTCAGTCCCCTACCCAGCTTCAGTCCCCTACCCAGCTTCAGTCCCCTACCCAGCTTCAGTCCCCTACCCAGCTTCCGTCACCCACCCAGCTTCCGTCCCCTTACCCAGCTTCAGTCCCCTACCCAGCTTCAGTCACCTACCTTACTCCAGCCCAGTGGGGCCAACATTGTCAAGGCCGTGACCGTGAAGAGGGAGCCTCCTGGAAGACCAAGCCGAGGTATGGCAGGAATAAAAGGGGTCAGGAGTAGAGGTCGACCGATTATGAATATTCAACGCCGATACTGATTAATCTACCGATTTTTATTTATTTATTATTTTTTGTAATAATGACAATTACAACAATACGGAATGAACACTTACAGTGGGGCAAAAAAGTATTTAGTCAGCCACCAATTGTGCAAGTTCTCCCACTTAAAAAGATGAGGCCTGTAATTTTTATCATATGTACACTTCAACTATGACAGACAAAATGAGAAGGAAAATCCAGAAAATCACATTGTAGGATTTTTAATGAATTTATTTGCAAATTATGGTTGAAAATAAGTATTTTGTCAATAACAAAAGTTTATCTCAATACTTTGTCATATACCCTTTGTTGGCAATGACAGAGGTCAAACATTTTCTGTAAGTCTTCACATAAGGTTTTCACACACTTGCTGGTATTTTGGCCCATTCCTCCATGCAGATCTCCTCTAGAGCAGTGATGTTTTGGGGCTGTTGCTGGGCAACACGGACTTTCAACTCCCTCCAAAGATTTTCTATGGGGTTTAGATCTGGAGACTGGCTAGGCCACTCCAGGACCTTGAAATGCTTCTTACGAAGTCACTCCTTCATTGCCCGGGCGGTGTGTTTGGGATCATTGTCATGCTGAAAGACCCAGCCACGTTTCATCTTCAATGCCCTTGCTGATGGAAGGAGGTTTTCACTCAAAATCTCACGATACATGGCCCCATTCATTCTTTCCTTTACACGGATCAGTCGTCCTGGTCCCTTTGCATAAAAACAGCCCCAAAGCATGATGTTTCCACCCCCATGCTTCATAGTAGGTATGGTCTTCTTTGGATGCAACTCAGCATACTTTGTCCTCCAAACACAACGAGTTGAGTTTTTACAAAAAAATTATATTTTGGTTTCATCTGACCATATGACATTCTCCCAATCTTCTTCTGGATCATCCAAATGCTCTCTAGCAAACTTCAGACTGGCCTGGACATGTACTGGCTTAAGCAGGGTGACACGTTTGGCACTGCAGGATTTGAGTCCCTGGCGGCGTAGTGTGTTACTGATGGTAAGCTTTGTTACTTTGGTCCCAGCTCTCTGCAGGTCATTCACTAGGTCCCCCTGTGTGGTTCTGGGATTGTTGCTCACCGTTCTTGTGATAATTTTGACCCCACGGGGTGAGATCTTGCATGAAGCCCCAGATCGAGGGAGATTATCAGTGGTCTTGTATGTCTTCCATTTCCTAATAATTGCTCCCATAGTTGATTTCTTCAAACCAAGCTGCTTACCTATTGCTGATTCAGTCTTCCCAGCCTGGTGCAGGTCTACAATTTTGTTTCTGGTGTCCTTTGACAGCTCTTTGGTCTTGGCCATAGTGGAGTTTGGAGTGTGACTGTTTGAGGTTGTGGACAGGTGTCTTTTATACTGATAACAAGTTCAAACAGGTGCCATTAATACAGGTAACGAGTGGTGGACAGAGGAGCCTCTTAAAGAAGAAGTTACAGGACTGTGAGAGCCAGAAATTGCTTGTTTGTAGGTGACCAAATACTTATTTTCCACCATAATTTGCAAATAAATTCATTAAAAATCCTACAATGTGATTTTCTGGATTTTTTTCTTCTCATTTTGTCTGTCATAGTTGAAGTGTACCTATGATGAAAATTACTGGCCTTTCTCATCTTTTTAAGTGCGAGAACATGCACAATTGGTGGCTGACTAAATACTTTTTTGCCCCACTGTATTTTAACTTAATATAATACATAAATAAAAATCCATTTATCCTCAAATAAATAATGAAACATGCTCAATTTGGTTTAAATAATGCAAAAACAAAGTGTTGGAGAAGTAAAAGTGCAATATGTGCCATGTAAAAAAGCTAATGTTTGAGTTCCTTGCTCAGAACATGAGAACATATGAAAGTTGGTGGTTCCTTTTAACATGAGACTTCAATATTCCAAGGTAGAGGTTTTAGGTTGTAGTTAATATAGTATTTATAGGACTATTTCTCTCTATACCATTTGTATTTCATATACCTTTGACTATTGGATGTTTTTATAGGCACTATAGTATTGCCAGTGTAACAGTATAGCTTCCGTCCCTCTCCTCGCCCCTACCTGGGCTCGAACCAGAAACAAATCATCAACAGCCACACTCGAAGCAGCGTTACCCATCGCTCCACAAAAGCCACGGCCCTTGCAGCGCAAGGGGAATAACTACTCCAAGTCTCAGAGCGAGTGACGTTTGAAACGCTATTAGCGCGCACCCCGCTAACTAGCTAGCCATTTCACATCGGTTACACCAGCCATTAGGCTTGAAGTCATAAACAGCGCTGTGCTTGCAAAGAGCTGCTGGCAAAACGCACAAAAGTGCTGTTTGAATGAATGCTTATGAGCCTGTTGCTGCCTACCATCGCTCAGTCAGACTGCTCTATCAAATCATAGACTTAATTATAACATAACACACAGAAATACGATCCTTTGGTCATTAATATGGTCGAATCCGGAAACTATCATTTAGAAAACAAAACGTTTATTATTTCAGTGAAATACGGAACCGTTCAGTATTTTATCTCACAGGTGGCATCCATAAAGCTAAATATTCTTGTTACATTGCACAACCTTCAATGTTATGTCATAATTAAGTTAAATTCTGGCAAATTAGTTCGCAATGAGCCAGGCTGCCCAAACTGTTGCATATACCCTGACTCTGTGTGCAATGAACTCAAGAAAAGTGACACAATTTCACCTGGTTAATTAATATTGCCTGCTAACCTGGATTTCTTTTAGCTAAATATGCAGGTTTAAAAATATATACTACTGTGTATTGATTTTAAGAAAGGCATTGGTGTTTATGGTTAGGGACAGACGTCCAACGATTGTGCTTTTTTCATAAATGCGCCTTTATTAAATCATCCCCCAGCGTTGCATTGATTATATGCTACGCAGGACACGCTATATAAACTAGTGATATCATCAACCATGTGTAGTTAACTTGTGATTATGATTGATTGATTGTTTTTTATAAGATAAGTTTAATGCTGGATAGCAACTTACCTTGGCTTCTACTGCATTCGCATAACAGGCAGTCTCCTTGTGGAGTGCAATGAGAGGCAGGTGGTTATAGCGTTGGACAAGTTAACTGTAAGGTTGCAAGACTGGATCCCCCGAGCTGACAAGGTGAAAATCTGTCGTTCTGCCCCTGAACAAGGCAGTTAACCCACCGTTCCTAGGCCATCATTGAAAATAAGAATGTGTTCTTAACTGACTTGCCTAGTTAAATAAAGGTATTTTTTTAAACTGCAAAATCGGTGCCAAAAAATACAGATTTTCAATTGTTATGAAAACTTGAAATCGGCCCTAATTAATCGGCCATTCCGATTAATCGGTCGACCTCTAGTCAGGAGTGAGGGGTCACGATAAAGGGTCAGAGGGCAAGAGGCCCCTGACTCCACACCCCGCTGTATGCTGCCTGTTTTCATTTTTAGTGTGGCCCCCCAGGAAATGACTTGTCCTGACCGTGTGTCTGTTTTTGACTGTGCAGGGCTCACTGATGGCTCCAGCCTGCAGAACCAGTCACACTTTGACTTCTGCAGCCCCAGCCAGAGACCGGGACAAGGGGAACTCTTCCAGACACCCAAAGGCAGCAGCCCCTTTAAAGAGCCTGGACTAATGAACTCATTCAACTCCAACACCGGTATGAACCAGAATATGCTCATATCAAATATCTGTAATGTAACAAGCATTTCGCTACACTTCAAGCATTTCGCTACACTCGCATTAACATCTGCTAACCATGTGTATGTGACAAATAAAATTTGATTTGATTTTAATTACATAATTACTACATCATAAAATGGAATCTATGGGTTAGTTGTTTGTTTCTTGGTGGTTCATTAAGAGTGTGTGTGCTGTCCTCCAGCGTTGTCTAAGATAGAGACAGACTCTCAGCAGTTCCAGACCCTGGCCCTGACTGAGACTCTGCCCTTTGATGGAGGCGTGGGAAACCCTGTGCAAGCCTCTCTGGCGTCCCCTCAGGAGTGAGTATAGTACTTCTATGTAGAAGAAACACACAGACACATTCTTTGCTCACATTCCAATGCACAGGCACACAGAAACAAACCTTGCCCATCTTTATATTGCATCGACACACTCCCATTTTCCGGACTCCCCCTGTGTGTGGAGCAGGCAGTGTGTCCCGTGCCCACTGGATGAGCTGCTGTGCCCCCCCACCACCCCCGAGGGACGTAACGACGAGAAGGCCCTCCTGGACCAGCTGGTGTCCTTCCTGAGTGGCACAGATGAGAGCGAGTTGGCTGAGCTGGACCGAGCCCTGGGCATCGACAAGCTGGTGAAGGTACCAGTGGAGGAGAATGATAGTAGATTACATTTGTCTTTTTTAAGTGTTGCGATTGTTACCTATATACGGAAGAGGACAGGCACTGTCATACTCTACTACACTACGGAGTTGAATGAGCGTTAAATATAGAGAGTTAATTGAAATTCCTGTCCAAAGCACCACAGAATAGTTTCTTTCCAGCAGTATAGTAGTGCAATCATCGACGCATGCTTGATGTAATGATTTGTTTGTTCCTGGGGTGTTTGTTGGACTGTAATTAACCCAGTATTGACCCTGACCATTCCTCTCCCCAGGGCGGCTGCTTCGACCCCGTCCCTCAACGGTTCCCCTCCCAGCCTCCTGCCACAACCCCCATCTCCATGGACCCCAAGCTGCCCGGCTACCCCTCTCAGTTCAACCCTGGCCCCCCTGCCCAGTTCCCTCCAGAGATAGCAGGGGTGCAGAGCATGGGGGGCTTCGGTGCACCCAGGGGGGCCTTCCCTGGGGGCATGATGCTGAGGCCTGGCATGGGCAGAGCTCCTGGCATGACCAACCAGCTCCGGCTGCCTCCCAACCAGCTGAGGTTACAGCTGCAACAGAGGCTGCAGGGCCCACAGCAGGTGGGATGGGCTGGGCAGGGCAAGGCGGGTACATCAGGGGTTGCAGACTTTTGTTCCAACACAGCCCTAACACACCAGATTAAGCTACATAAGACCAGGTGTGTGCACTCTCTGAGCAGTAAATGGATCCTCTCTGGGATATGTGGGACGCCTCTCTGGGATATGTGGGAAACTACAGAGCGCCAAATTCAAATAAATTACTATAAAATCAAACTTTCATTAAAACACATGCAAGATAGCAAATTAAAGCTACACTTGTTGTGAATCCAGCAAACATGTCAGATTTCAAAAAGGCTTTTCGGCGAAAGCAAATGATGCTATTATCTGAGGATAGCACCTCCGTAAATAAAGAGAGAAAAGCATATTTCAACCCTGCAGGCGCGACACAAAATGCAGAAATAAAAATAACTCATGCCTTACCTTTGACGAGCTTCTTTTGTTGGCACTCCAATGTGTCCCATAAACATCACAAATGGTCCTTTTGTTCGATTAATTCCGTCGATATATATCCAAAATGTCCATTTATTTGGCGCGTTTGATCCAGAAAAACACCGGTTCAAACTTGCGCAATGTGACTACAAAATATCTCAAAAGTTTCCTGTAAACTTTGACAAAACATTTCAAACTTCTTTTGTAATAAAACTTTAGGTATTTTTTTACGTAAATAATCGATAAAATTGAAGACGGGATGTGTTCAATACAGGAAGAAAACAAACTGTAGCTAGCTTTCTGATAACGCACCTCTATCTAACAGTACGCTTCAAGTGATCCTCGTTCAAGATGGCCGTACTTCTTCATTACACAAAGGAAAAACCTCAACCAATTTCTAAAGACTGTTGACATCCAGTGGAAGTGATAGGAACTGCAAGAAGGTCCCTTAGAAATCTGGATTCCCAATGAAAACTTATTGAAAAGAGAGTGAATGGTTTGTCCTTGGGGTTTCACCTGCTAAATAAGTTCTGTTATACTCACAGACATGATTCAAACAGTTTTAGAAACTACAGAGTGTTTTCTATCCAAATCTACTAGTAATATGCATATGTTATCTTCTGGGGATGAGTAGCTGGCAGTTGAATTTGGGCATGCATTTCATCCGGACGTGAAAATACTGCCCCCTGTCACCAAGAAGTTAAATGCCAACAGAAACTGCCGCTCAAGAGGACCACGATTACCTACCCAGGCTGGCCCACTCCCCTGGTCCACTTTTCTAATATGGACGTAGTTGATTCCCTCCTCTCCTCTACACAGGAGGGGGTGGGCTTTAACAGGCCTTGTTGATGTTAATGAAGCCTGTGTCACGCAGCATTGCCTTTTAATCCCAGTCAGAGCCTGTGCTCGTTAAACACTGGCTCAGCAATAGTAAATCTCAGGCAGCCCTGCATTGTATTAATGTGCCATTGTGTTGTGTGGCTAAGCAGAGCTGGCTATCTTGGTGAAATGGGTAGTCATGTGAGGTGGAGCGCCTCCTACGCTCCATTATGGTACAGAAGAACAAACAAGGGAACTAAACGGCTGCTACAAGCCCCTCTATGGTAGGGGAGTACTGAACCATATGTACATTTACAGTGATTGATTGTTATCATTTATGTTGCGAGAGAGAGGATTATTCTGATTTTAGTGATTATTCTGCTAGATGATCAGGTTGGTTTCAAAGACCTCATGGCAAAGAAAAGTATATTATGAATATTGTTCTCATAACTGGTCTTCTCACACTTCTCTTTATCAAATATTAGGTTCCCTTTTCTCTCTCGACCACTTCTCTTCTCTCTATCTGCTCTCACTCACTCCCTCCTCTCTCGTCTCTCTATCATTTCAACTCTGATTCCGCTCCCTCCCTCCTCTCCTCTATCAGTCCTGTGACTCACTCCCCCTCGCTCTCTCTCTCTCTCAGCTGCAGAACAGGCTGGCTGCCATGAGCCCGTTCCCAGGGGAAGCTCACGTTGCCATGGTGATGCGTCAGGGAGGGCAGCAGCCTCAGATGCCCTCTCAGGTGAGTGTTTTTGGGGAACTCACAATCATGTGCTCATGCTCCTTCTCTCTTGTTCTCGTTGTTTAATATTCCTCTATTTCTGTATTGCGGCATGGTGTGTATTGAAGAAGTCCTGAGCATTGTAGCTAGTTATACTGAATTATTGGTATGAAAATTAAGTGCCCTATGCTGTTCTCCATCCGCTAATCCCTCTCCCTCTCTCTGAATAAAGTTCCTTCCAGTCTATTTCAGATGGTTTAGTTAATTTGGGAAACTGAGGGCTGTTTGGTAGATGATAAAAGTCCCCTATTTTCTCTCTGTCCCTGTAGCCTCCTCTGAACGCCCAGATGCTGGCCCAGAGGCAGCGGGAGCTCTACAGCTTCCAGCACCGCCAGAGACAACTCCTGCAGCAGAAGGTCATGTTGATGAGGCAGGGCATGGGGGGTGGTGGGCCTATGGGAGCCACCAGGGAACAAAAAGGACCCCAGCCACAGCAACAACAGTTTGGCTACCCTCCAGGCTACAGCCCCATTCCAGGGAACCCACCCAGCTCCCCCAGCCTATTCAACCCCATGGGAGGGACCCAGGACCCTAAGTTGTCGGGCCAGGGCCCTATGGGCAGCCAGGCAACTATGATGGGGGGGATGCAGGGACAGTTTGGGGGGGCAGTGAACTCGGCGGTGCAGCCTGTGCTCTTCCAGCAGTTTGGAGGACCAGGTGAGTGACTAGGCTACCTTGGAATCCACCATAACCACTGTCTCTATAACATCTGAAATTGTCAGTTCAATGTGCTGTTAATATCAATATCAAAATAGCATATAATGTGCTGAGATTGTCAATATCAAAATAGCATATAATATGCTGAGATTGCCAATATCAAAATAGCATATAATATGCTGAGATTGCCAATATCAAAATAGCATATAATGTGCTGAGATTGTCAATATAAAAATAGCATTTAATGTGCTGAGATTGTCGATATCAAAATAGCATATAATGTGCTGAGATTGTCGATATCAAAATAGCATATAATGTGCTGAGATTGTCGATATCAAAATAGCATATAATGTGCTGAGATTGTCGATATCAAAATAGCATATAATGTGCTGAGATTGTCGATATCAAAAAGTAGTGTGCAGACAGGTTCAATAGAAAATGGAATAAAGTGCCGCTGACAAATATCAATATCAAAATGGTCTAGACTCTAGAATGTTCTAACAGCATCTCTTTGTCCTTTTCCTCAAAGGTATGGTCCAGCAAGGAGACCCCTCGTTCCCTCCAGAGCTCAGCCCCACCAGTCCCCTGCTGTCCCCTCAGAACTCCACCACCCAGAGTCCTCTGCTCCAGCAGGCCCAGCCTCCTCCTGGGTACCAGTCACCTGACATGAAGAGTTGGCAGCAAGCTGGCATGGGCGGAAACAGGTGAGGTGGCCAGAGCCATGCCTCTGTAAATGTGTGAATTGCATAGTCTGTAATTGACTTGTTATTTACATAGAAAGTACATGGTCAGATGATTATTACATCATTTTTACATAATTACTTGTTTGTTTCTTAGAGGATTCTTTCAAACAATCACTTATGTAACATTATACCAGATGTGTTTAATTATTTGGAGTGAAGAAGGTACCAAAATGTATCGACTGCTTCTATATAATTTCCTAGTAATTGTAATGACCAGATGTAGCAGTTGAAAGAAGAGTGTACATTAAGCCACTGGTATCATGAATGTGTGTCTGTGTCAGCTTGTTCAGCCAGTCTGGTCAGACGACGCCCCAGGCCTTTGGGCAACAGGGGGTCTACAACAACATGAGTATCACCGTGTCAATGGCAGGAGGCTCAGGGGCGGTGGGCTCGCTACCTTCCATTGGACCACCTGTTGGCATGGGCAACAGTAACCTTGGTGACATCAACTCCATGTGTAACGATCAGGTGAGGGTGCCACACCTGATGTCAGCCGCTTCAACTTAGAAGTCAAGTACAAAATCAATAACGGACCGTCCAAGCTGCCCTTTACTGACCAAAACTGTTGTGGTGAACCATTTCACTAATGTCCTCCTCTCTCTCTCCTCTCCTCATCAGGTACAGCAGGTTCAAGTGTTTGCCGACGTCCAGTGTACGGTGAACCTGGTGGGCAGCGACTCCTACCTGAACCAGTCGGGGTCCATAGGCACCCAGAAGGGCCCCCAGGGGCCTCAGAGCAGCCAGTCCCAGCAGAAGAGCCTCCTCCAGCAGCTCCTCACAGAGTGACTCCTCAGCTCAGCCGCCTGCCAGGAGAGAGGTGCTCCACAGACCACCGACCTCTTCTCTTTCTCACCTTTGGTTTTAGACACCTGCCTGCCGGACTGGTTAGGAGGGCCCTGGGATGGAGACTGAGGTCCAGGTAAGAGTGTGTCTGACCTGCCAGCCTGCCAGCCAGCCTCAGCCCATACCGTACCATAAGGCAGCAGCTATTGTTCAGCGCTCATTCCTGGTTACCTACTTTCAACACAAAGTCTGCTTTCTGTTCTGAGAAAGGAATCAGCTTCCGGTTTTGCCAAGATGTTGTGGTTGTCAAAAGAGGATCTGGTTCCTAATTGCCCGTTCCGTCAGGTCCATTACAGCAGTGCGTCTTGGGAATGCGATCAACATGCAGCTGAGCTCAGCTGTGGGAGGTTAACCCGTCGTCTCAACTTTTGCTCTAGCGTGGGGTGGCGTTGTGGGGACAACGTTTTGGGAATGTTAGGTTTTTAAACCTCTGCAGTGGGAAGCTCAGTTTCAGCTGGATCTGTGACTGACTAGCTCTCTCCATTGCAGTGCCTGATGGGAGGAAATACCCAGCTCTCGTTTTTTGTTTTTGTTTCTCTGTTCTCGTCGTCTGCGTCGTCAGGACAACAAGCAGCCGGGATGTGATGGGATGGGAGATTGCGCTGCTCTGCTCAGTTGGCAACACCATCTTTCACATTTTCAAACCACCAGACTGTCAAAGTAACTGTCTGTCTTACACATTTTTCTCCCCAGCAGCTGTGAATATGAGCCATGTTGGGCTCTCCTTGGCCTATCAGTATTGTTTGTCATGTGTAACCGTGCAGGTGGGTAGTATTGTACAGCACAGATGGACAAAAAATTGGGATGAGTTCACACTTTCTACTTTCCTTTCAAAAGCGTCATTTAATTACTCTAAAATGCAACTGTCGTTTTTAGCTCAAACTATACATTGTGATTCAATGCGGTTTTCTTCCGTTTTTTATTTGAGAGTAACATGTCAGTTATTATAATTTTTTAAGGCGATATTTGGCATTATGAAAATGTAACTCTGCTAAATGTGCTCTGTGTTCTGTAATGTGAAAAAAGAAAATCTCGGTATAAGACTTTGATTGATTTTAGAAATGGCTAGCTCTGCTCTTTTGGCATCCCTTTGAATGTTTTAAATCCCCTAAAATGTACCTCAAAACGAACAAGAATGGGTTCTCAATATTACACAATGACATGAATAGGTTGTAACTCTTAACCGTAGAACTTCCTCACTCAGAAGTGATGGAAGTTGAATGGGGTGTTTTCTTGGAAACACATAGCTCTCTCTCCTCCAACTCTCTGCCCGTGATGATGTCATTCCACTGGCCACACACTACAGCTCTTTTTTGACTGCTCATGTGACTACTGTTGCCCAGTCAGACACTGTCTATCAGCGCTAACCTCTGATATTTTACTATACACATTCAGTCACATAGAAAGTCTGGCCAAAAAACACCATGTTTTATTTATGTGGGTAAACAATAACCTATTAGCAAGCAATAAACCAGAAAATGACGAGAAAGCAACAACAGAAAGAGCAAAGTTCGGCGACGTAATGATAATGAAAAATCAAGTCTAATTTGGCTTTTGGCTTCTCTGCTCTATCCCGGGTATGTGTATTTCTCTGCTCTACCCGGGTATGTGTATTTCTCTGCTCTATCCCGAGTATGTGTATTTCTCTGCTCTATCCCGGGTATGTGTATTTCTCTGCTCTATCCCGGGTATGTGTATTTCTCTGCTCTACCCCGGGTATGTGTATTTCTCTGCTCTACCCCGGGTATGTGTATTTCTCTGCTCTATCCCGGGTATGTGTATTTCTCTGCTCTATTCCGGGTATGTGTATTTCTCTGCTCTACCCCGGGTATGTGTATTTCTCTGCTCTACCCCGGGTATGTGTATTTCTCTGCTCTATTCCGGGTATGTGTATTTCTCTGCTCTACCCCAGGTATGTGTATTTCTCTGCTCTTCCCCGGGTATGTGTATTTCTCTGCTCTACCCCGGGTATGTGTATTTCTCTGCTCTTCCCCGGGTATGTGTATTTCTCTGCTCTATCCCGGGTATGTGTATTTCTCTGCTCTACCCCGGGTATGTGTATTTCTCTGCTCTACCCCGGGTATGTGTATTTCTCTGCTCTACCCCGGGTATGTGTATTTCTCTGCTCTATCCCGGGTATGTGTATTTCTCTGCTCTACCCCGGGTATGTGTATTTCTGACTAACAGAAGGCTTTCTTAAGGGTGTTATGGTCCAACTAGATATATGACTGTGTATATACAAGGTATTTTACAAAGTGTGCAACATTACCCGAGCACAGCTAATAACCGAGGAGGGTTAGGGATGATCAGTTGAAATAGCATGCATGATCACCATCCTCCTCCGGAGACCTCAAATTGAATGCCAACTACTTTAATGTGCTATGATTTCTGAATCACGTTGTGTACCGTTTTAATGGCGTTTGTGTGCCTGTGCTTTATACCCAAACAGTGGCTCAGGTGTCCTCAGCATACAACTCAAATTCAACCTGAAAATGGCATCATTTCGTGTGGTGTTGATTCAAGTTGACATGAAAAGCTGGTAGCAGTTCCACTTCGGAAACTCATTTGTGAAACTGATACACTGTGATTGGACATACCACTTGTTCCTGTCATTCTAAGACACTTAAAATGTTGCTGTGCTTTTAGCCTATTGCATTTAATTCAAAACAATATATATACGATTAATAGATGAGATATTTAAGTGTATCTTTCTTCCGATAAGGTAAATGTTTTATTTTCTATTTGAAAGGGATGTGGGTTAACAATTAGTACTTATCAATGTTAAAGCCATTCCTGAGCCACTGTTTGGTTTATGTAAATAAACATACACTTTACAAAACACACGGAAGCAAGACAAAATGAACTGAATGTATGTGGAAGGATTCCATTTGTTTTCAGTATACATTTGTACTATATAGGGTACCAGCTAATGGTTTCATACTCCCAGAAGTGTTACAAAGGATAACTTTTCCTGGATATCTTCTTCACGTACTCTCCAGCCTTCGCTCCTCATTTAGGAACAGGCATTACTGTCTAGAAAATGTTAATAGAACTACATCAAATGCAGAAGTTCATCTGATCTGTTAATATGAACTGTTTAGCATTTGGGATATAATATGCCAAATTCAAAGCACCATTCGACAACGGTCATTAACTAACAGACATTCGTATATGCAAGAGCCGCTCAATGGCAAAGACAGTCCATTCAGTACAGGTACAAGATAAATATTTGAACTGGTTCTTCAACATGTATATAACAGACAATGTGAATATGTATTTGTTCAGAATCAACAAAATGTAGTGCTCCAAGTTTGTGGTATTAACTACTCGCTTCCATTTTATTATTATTTTTTATTTTTTACGTATATGACTGTCTGAGTGTGTGTATGTATGTGATTAATACTGTATATCTGGTGTTTAAGATGGAAACTGAATATGTCCGGATTTGATTTCTTCTTCTTTTTATAGATACCTGCAAGTTTTCCTGTGGGTGTTGTTCTGATTGCTCTTTATGTGAGAGAATGGGTTAGCGACTGCTGAATGTGATTTTACTGAGAGAGAAGCAGTGTGGACTGGCTTTTGTACGGGTTAATTTAAAAACAAACAAAAACACACACAAAAAAAGGCCATATTATTTAATTGCTCTGATGTTAAAACGTTTAAACAGATCTGAGAAAGTGGAACCTTGTATTCTGAGAAGCATCGCTTCGGTAGTTAAGTGGGCTTTTGTAGATCGCCTGATATACTTTTAGCGTTTTCAAAAAGTAATGACCAAAGCTTTAAGATGTTTAATTCATATCATATGCAAGCCTCATGCAATTGGACGAGACAAAATGTAGCGTTTGTTCACTTTTCTAAAAGGAAATAGTCTATACATACTAGCTCCTCCTTGACCACACTACTAATTTGTGGTAGTTTGTGCTTTGCGTGTTTGTCCTTTATTTCCTTTTCCACACAATTTGTCCTAAGACACTGACAAGTGACCTATCAGATTTAGTATTTTTATCTAACTTCTATTCTTTGGAATATCCCAAAGTATGATCAGTTAGAAACTTCCTCTCCTTGTTGCCGTTGACTCCTGGCAAAGACGCAAAAAGACTTGTAGGGCCTGACATGCTGTCACTGTTTACAGGAAGAGAGAAACTTGCAACAGCTACCTATGCACCTTAACAAAAAGCTTTTTTTTAACACTGATTTAGGTATTCAAAACTAACTAGAATTTGAATCAATGATTTAAATCAATATATTTGAGTTTATTGAAAGAAGAAGTGAAACCTAGTGAACCAATTATTATTTAATTTTTTTACTCAACTAGCATTGGTGATAGTTGTCTGAACTTGTGGGTCTGCTCTATCAACTGAATCTCACAGATTAAGATTATTCAATCAAATATTTCAATTTATTTAGCTGAATACTTTATACCAAATTTGAGGTGCTTCTTGTATATACAGTATTTTCTGCATAGAGGACTGCTCGCTGTTTGATGATAATGTTAAGGAGAATTTTCTTATATTTACCTTTATAAAACAAGTTTGCTGCATTTTACATTACTTTTGTACAAGAAATCTAAATATTCCAGGAATTTGCAAGAAATACAATCTACTTTTGCACTTTATCTCAGAATTATTTAGAGGAAACAGGCCATCATAAATACTACTCATGTTCACATTAGATTACTATTTAATCATCATGAATCCCCTAAATCACGGGAGGTTGGTGGCACCTTCATTGGGGAGGACGGGCTCGTGGTAATGGCCAAAGCGGAATAGGTGTAATGGTATCAAATACATCGAACACGTGGTTTTCATATATTTGAAGCCATTCCTTTTGTTCCGTTCCAGACATTATTATGAGCTGTCCTCCCCTCAGCAGCCTCCTGTGCCCTAAATATAATAGAAAGTAAATTATAGATTTCTCAGGTTCTTAAGAACTTGGTTGCAGAGCCCATCAATATGATTACAAAAGAGAAGTGTACATTCTCTACTACTACTCTTAGTAGTTTCACATATGATCCTTCTCTCTGCCACAGAGCCTCAATCTAAACTATGCCTTTCTTCTTCAGGTGATCCACTGCCCCTCTCCCCTTGGCCATTAGTTAACTAACGCGCTTACACTCATACGTCCTGTCCTGTGTAACCAATGTGAAATGGCTAGCTAGTTAGCGGTGGTGCGCGCTATTAGCGTTTCAATCGGGTGACATCACTCGCTCTGAGACCTTGAAGTAGTGTAGTTGGGCGCGATGGGTAACGATGCTTCGAGGGTGACTTGTCTGTGTGCAGAGGGTCCCTGGTTCGAGCCCAGGTAGGGGTGAGGAGAGGGACGGAAGCTATACTGCTACAGCAGCTTTAACTGTTCAAAACATTCCTCCTCAACTCTGCTCTTATCTACCAGCAATCATTGTGGTCTGGTCTATACTGTAGCATTTTACATTTCAGTCATTTAGCATATGCTCTTATCCAGAGTGACTTACAGTAAGTAGTGAGTTAATACATTTTTCTGTACTGGTCCCCTGTGGGAATCGAACCCCGTTGCAGGCGCCATGCTCTACCAACTGAGCCCCACGGGACCAGCAGCAGTTCTATTCTATATATTTCTAGGCTTAGTAATTCCTACCAAGCAGTAACAGCCCTACATACGTGTACTGCTGTCCCCTGCGTCTGTTATTTTGTCATTGTCACCACCTTGTAACATACAGCCTAATGCAGAAGCAACTATCATCCTTGTTAAGATTAATGCACTCTACCTTCTACAGGTATTACTTCTCAACTGTTCCGAGTATTGGAGCAACTGTTTGCTGATGATGTTTGTCAAGTATTGTAAGTGCTGCATAATCGAGACTGAAGTTGGTTGTGGATGGAGAAATCAAAAGCTTGTCTCGCCACTTATAAGGCCAATGCTTTCTCATTGAAACGAGGTTCCACTTTTCCCCCTGTAAAATTAATATAAATAAATATAAATATATATATTATACATTTTACTCATTTTGTCCAGTTTTGTTTAATATACTTGTGTAAACTTGTTTTTAGACAGGCATCAGAGCAGCTGTGTGGGTGGGACAATATGAATGAAGTATCTGGGGGAATTATGCATGTTTTTATTTCTGTGTCCAGGTGGAATACCTGGGATAAATCCTACCTTTTCTTAGGACGTCGTAGACAATCAGTCTCAGGCTGGGTCAAGTAGCCACAGGGGGTCCCTGTAGACTGAAAAGCAACATTTTTGCATCTACTGAAACAGTCTTATTTGTCTGTCAATTTTTGGGGAGGTATCTGGCTGCTCAGACTGGGATTAGTTCAAAGTTTACACACACACAACACACACACCTCGTGCGTTCGGTCCCTCTATTGCTTTTCCAAGGTGAAGATGCAGACCTTGAAGGAAATGATGCTTTGACTAACAAATCTATAACATCCATGAATGTGAGAATGCAACACATTTGCAATAAAAACACCAATTAAAACGGGATATGTAATGTTGGTTGATTGTCTTTCTTTATTACACTGTATTTCTCATTTTCATTACAGTCACACTACATTGCCACTAGTTGCATTAGCTCTTTCTACCTCAGTTTATTGTAAGGGCTGTATTCTGTGTATTGTAAAGTAACTAATAATACAAAAATACCAAATTAGTTGACCATCTTTAATGCATCTTGTATGTTCGTAAAGAGACTCCAACCATCGGCGGCTGGAAAATACCTTGCATAACCATTCACCATTTAACACCATGTGTTATTGACTTGTTAATTGTTTACTCCATGTGTAACTCTTGTGTTGTCTGTTCACACTGCTATGCTTTATCTTGGCCAGGTCGCAGTTGCAAATGAGAACTTGTTCTCAACTAGCCTACCTGGTTAAATAAAGGTGAAATAAAAATACAAAATTTGAATCACAAGATACATGGCCACATCAAATTAGGTGGACAGACCTTCACTCTTTAAATGCCGTTTTATGGCCGTCTTCACTCAGTGAGTGATGTCTCTTTGTTACTGTAGGAAGACAAACACTGACACTGCTTATCAGAGTGGGATTTTTCCTTGTGAAGTTGGAGCACGGACACGGAGTGCTGGTTCTTCCCCCTTCAGCATCACCAAGATGCACAGGTCAACCAAAAAAAAGACCACCAAATTAACTGACTGGTGTGGAGCCATGGTCCAGACTCCATTCACCAAATGCATGTTACAGCAGGGGTCTCTCTTTTTCCCTCTGTGTCATTTGAACAGCTTGAACTTGTGCAGCAGAGGATGTACAATGTCTTTGGGGTAAGGCTTCAGGGCCAGGCAGGTGGGGACGTTCTCTGGCTGCTCAATCCACAGCTTGTGGGCGATCCCCTTCTCTGTCAGCGTCTCAGACAGGCTGGAGAGGGAGGCCTGGTCCACAGCCTGACCAAAAGATGAAGGAGAAGAGGGAGATCAAATCAAATGTATTTATATAGCCCTTTGTACATCAGCTGATATCTCAAAGTGCTGTACAGACACCCAGCCTAAAACCCCAAACAGCAAGCGATGTAGGTGTTGAAGATCACAAGCATTAGTTTATTTTCTCAACAATCACATCTATCATTCACTGCATAATTATTCCATCCTACTGTATTTACTTTACATAACGAAACTTTACGTATAAATATTTACTTTACGAAAAAATGATTTTGTATTGAGAGGCTTTTTTATGCAGCTTGATATGAGCGCATGGGCAGTCAGTAGGAAACTTGTTTTGCCCACGTTCGCGCAAAACACAGGCATATCGATTTAGTTCACTATTAGCAGTATAATATTGATTAACTTGCAAGATAATAATAGTACCCCAGTCCCAGCTACCTGAAGGACGACTTTGTGCATGCTGTCCAGTTCTGCCAAGTACTCCTGCGTGTCTGGGTCGTTGTAGTTCAGATGAACGGCAGCGATGGCAGCATGGCAGGCTTGCGTTATAACCGCCCCTAATGGCCAGGCCAACGTATGGACCAGGTCTGACCGGACCACAACATACTGGACAAGACGACGGGGGGCTACGGTTCCTGACGCCGCCATCTTTGGTCGGTAATGGTAGAGGACCGGAGGCAGCTACGGTACAGATAGAACAACGAGACAGATATTTAACGGATGTATAAATCTGAGGCATCCGCTTAGCCAAATATGGTAGTGAGAGGAAGCCCAGGGGCCGGCAGTGGGAGACGAGGGAACGAAAAATCGATTTTTGCACATTTTCTCATCGATTAAACATTTGATCCCAATACAGTTTTCTGTTCCCAAAACTACAATCTGTTACGAGCAGAGTGGACTATGTTTTGTATACGTTACCCTTTGCCAAAGTCTTTAAAAACAGGCGTTGCTAAGAAGGAGTGCAAAGGCGAATTGAGTTGTTGCACACGTACACTTAAGAGTAGGCGTTTCCTAACGGAATAATGCAAATGTATGCTAGAACGCGCCAATAGAATCTCGCAAGATCGTACTTGGCCCTGCCCACCTCCTTGCTTGTTCTGTTCACTCTGACTAATTTGTTGCCATTTGAAACGACATGCAGTGGTCTATCTTGGTTTGAGTTATACAAATCTTTAGCTAAAGTGTAGGTACATGTATATCCCCTTGTGGTTGAAATATATAATTTCACAAGGGAAGTCAAATGTACACAACCCATGACAGTGTACATTCAATAGGTTCATTGATTACAGTAGGCTACAAAGTATTTCAGATGGTGTGCTTTTGCTCCAGATTTGTTACCGGTTCCATCTCTCCTGTGATTCCCTTTTATAGTTACTTCTCAGATTAATTTACTCTCAGTAACAATGCCTGATTTTCAAGCAGATTTAAATCTGGACTGAGACTGGACCACTCAGAAACACTGGAATTGGGAACTTAAGGCAAACCGGTGTTATTCACAATGATCAGTGTGGTTTGCCTGTCTCAGGAGCAGGTACTGGAGCCGACTGTGTTAATTGGACCCATGCGTCTTCATGGGTCCAATTGGGGTCCTTATCTAATAGGGATACGATACCACATATAACCAAACCCACAGTTTTTTTTTTAAAGAAAAAAGAAGAAGAAATGTACCAATTATGTCATGTCCTACCATACAGATTTTGCCAGTTGAAAGTGTAGTGAGTGACCCCATCTCTCCCTATTTTACTTCTAGACAATGGTGACCCCGTCATTCAGGGCAGGCCACCTATTTTGAGCCCCACATTTTTAGCATGCCTGTTTTTTTAGCATGCCTGTTTTTTAGGTTGCCTGTTTTGCATGTTATTTTGGCATTAATACGTGTCACATATCATTTTGCAAACAATGTTAAAAAAAGAAATATATATATATATATATATATAATTGAGTTGATAAAGCCGCATACAAACATGGTCTCTTTTTTGTTTTCTTGAGTAAGGCAGCTCCAAAATGCAGGTGTTTCAGCCTAGTTCAGTGCTTCCTGTGGTGTTGGGGCAAACCAGCAGGAAATACAGAGCGTTGTGCCGTGATTGGCTCAGTTTTCTGTCACTCATGGGGACTCGTCACAGCCAAGTCTAAGAGTACAGCTACACAATTCTAGCCCCTTGGGTGCTCCCATAGAGTTAAATTAGAAGTGCCCATCCAAGAAGGCTCAAGGTCATTGGCCAGAGATAAAATAAACGAGCTCAGACTGGGAATTGTAAATCTGGCCTCTTTCTAGAGCTCCGACCTGGTTAGAGCCTGTAAGTAAGCATTTCACTGTAAGGTCTACTACACCTGTTGTATTCAACGCAAGTGACAAATAAACTTTGATTTGATTCATACAAGAGCTGAGCTAAGACTGAGATTTGGACAACAGCCTATCCTCCAGATCAATGACGTCATCATGATTTTACCTGGTTTTCCCAGTTGTTTTGAAAGCACCATAAATCCAGAGAATGCCAGACTTTGATAACAAAATTTGCCCATGAAGGACCGCCGTGCCACCTTCCTGTTCAGGTGAGCACAGTACAACAAGATGAGTCCAAAAATGTATTGTATGCTGCTGCATAAATTATGTAATATTCCAGGGAGATATGTATTCTGTAGCTAAGAAAGTAATACTAAGTGTATGTTGTGTAGTAAGCTGTTAGTAGCCCATGTGCCTCTGTAACAGTATAATTTTTAGACCGTCCCCTCGCCCATATCCGGGCGCGAACCAGGAACCCTCTGCACACATCAACAAAGAAGCACCGTTACCCATCGCTCCACAAAAGCCACGGCCCTTGCAGAGCAAGGGGAACTACTACTTCAAGGTCTCAGAGCAAGTGACGTCACTGATTGAAATGCTATTTAGCACGCACACCGCTAACTAGCTAGCCATTTCACATCCGTTACACCTCACCCTAATAATTTTGTCTATTTTCACCTCTTTCGCCTACTGTTCTGACTTGGTGGTGCACATTTAGCCTGTAACCTGTTTTAGAGAAATGTAATCATTGAATATTGCAAGAGCTTTCATTGTCTGCTTATATGCCCCCTTTATGTATCCTACGGTTCTTACTTGGTGTACTGGGAGAACACTGTAAGAATGGCCCATATTCTGAATTTTGTCGCTGTACATTTCAAAGGTGCTAAACAAATAGTTATGTTGACAACATCCATCCTAGCTCGCTCATTATTGTCTTAATCGATATTACGGATGGCCTCTTATCGGCTTGTCGTCCCCTTATGCCATAGTTTGTACATCTCAATTGTCATTAGAAACCACATTTGTTTAAGCAAGTCAGCCATATCAGCTATGTTTCTTAAGGCAGTAAATGAGGCTGAATGAACTGTTTTTGCTGCCAGACAAGGCTCCACTGATACCCAGATGTAGTAGTGGTAAGATGTTGGGACTGCTTTTGAGACAGTTTTATGTAGGCCCTAACAGTTTGTGGGCACCGTTTGTCACCATTATAGTGTAATTAATGTATTGTTTAGTGTTGTGTGGTGGCTTTGCTGGCATGCATCCCACATTTAATTTTTTCCCCCACAAAGATTTAAGCCACATTGTGTAGACCCATGGACAGATTATACTGTGCAAGAGAACCTGGAGGATAGGCTGTTGTCCAAATCTCAGTCTTAGCTCAGCTCTTCTATGAATCCAATCAAATCAAAGTTTACTTGTCACATGCGTTGAATACAACAGGTGTAGTAGACCTTAGAGTGAAATGCTTACTTACCAATAGTGCAAAAAAGGTATTAGGTGAACAATAGGCAAGTAAAGAAATAAAAACAACGGTGAAAAACAGTAGCGAGGCTACATACAGTAGCGAGGCTACATACAGTAGCGAGGCTACATACAGTAGCGAGGCTATATACAGTAGAGAGTCTATATACAGTAGAGAGGCTATATACAGTAGAGAGGCTATATACAGTAGAGAGGCTACATACAGTAGCGAGGCTATATACAGTAGAGAGGCTATATACAGTAGAGAGGCTATATACAGTAGCGAGGCTATATACAGTAGCGAGGCTACATACAGTAGCGAGGCTACATACAGTAGAGAGGCTATATACAGTAGAGAGGCTATATACAGTAGCGAGGCTATATACAGTAGCGAGGCTACATACAGTAGCGAGGCTACATACAGTAGAGAGGCTATATACAGTAGCAAGGCTATATACAGTAGCGAGGCTACATACAGACACCGGTTAGTCGGGCTGATTGATGTAGTATGTACATGTAGATATAGTTAAAGTGACTATGCATATATGATGAACAGAGAGCAGCAGTAGTGTAAAAGAGGGGTTGGTGGGTGGCGGGACACAATGCAGATAGCCCGGTTAGCCAATGTGCGGGAGCACTGGTTGGTCGGGCCAATTGAGGTAGTATGTGCATGAATATATAGTTAAAATGACTATTCATATAAGATAAACAGAGAGTAGCAGCAGCGAAAGAGGGGTTGGGGGGCACATAATGCAGATAATCAAATGGCTACCCGGAATACCTGTTCAAGAGTCTTATGGCTTGGGGGTAAAAACTGTTGAGAAGCCTTTTTGTCCTAGACTTGGCACTCCGGTACCACTTGCCATGCGGTAGTAGAGAGAACAGTCTATGAATCAGGCTACAGGTAAATCCACTATAGTCCTTGTACTAGATCTCTTTGCGCTCTTTCGGCAACTTCTAAAGCACAAAGAGATCTGGGACCTTATTCTTCTCCATTTCTCACTAGTGTTAGTGCCAATTTATTTTTATAGATAATCAGAATAGCCTGTGCACTATTGTAAACTGGGTGGTTCGACCTCTGAATGCTGATTGGCTGACATCCGTGGTATATCAGATCGTATACCACGGGTATGAAAAAACATTTCTTTTTACTATTCTAATTACGTTGGCAACCAGTTTATAATAGCAATAAGGCACCTCTGGGGTTTGTGGTATGTGGCTAATATACCATGACTAAGGGCTGTATCCAGGCACTCTGCGTTGTGTTGTGTGTAACAGCCATTAGCCATGGTATATTGGCTATATACCACACCTCCTGGCCTTGTTGCTTAATTATGTAAATGTTCAACATTACTATTACTTTTGTAAATGTATTATATGCCCTTCAAAGAGAATATTAATTTATACATATAGGCAAGGAGCAACTGTAAACGTGATGGTGACATCATGAGAAGTCAACCACTCAGTTGATATCATGCAAATACAGGAAGCTATTTAAGTGATGTGCGTGTCCATTTTGAAACACTTGACAAGAGAAGAGAAGATGGCGTTATCTGAACCAAGGTACTTTATAGCTCTTTTAAACTAAATTATCCTTTATAATATTGTCTAGATTATGATGGTCCTGTAAAATAATACAGTAGACAGACACCACATTACAGGAAGTTAAGCTATTATACATATTGTGGTATAATACAGGAAGACATTGAGAGCTGCACACCGTTGGAAAAAAAGAAATAATCCAAAACTTAGGCAAAAAAAGAGATGGTTTATTTGGGATATATTGAAGCTCAAAAGTTTATTGTGCAGAAAAAAGTTATTAAAATATGTTTTTTTTAAATTGTGTCAAGCCATTATCAGTGTGAATGGTGGTAAACTACAGGAAATGAAAGCGATTGAAGACAATACTAGCATCTCTGCTATTTACTCACTTGTTATTAAAACAAGTTTAAACATGGGAAATTGTCAATCTGATTTTGGCCTCTGGCTTTATAAAACAGCTCAAACTCATTGGAAGACTAGGGAAATACTAGAAAGTCAACAGATTGGAAGGTAGACGCCTTGATTCATTTCCTTTTGAAGATGAGCGAGTAATACGTGTTAGGGGTAAATAGCAGAGAAGCTAAAGTATCCTCTTCAACCGCTTTCATTTCCTGTTCTTTACCACAAAAAAATGTATGACAACTTATCATTCATTTACAGTGACTAGCTAGTGAAAGTCTACACACCATTGCACAGTCTTCACATTTTGCTGCCTTAAAATTGAATCTACAAAGGGATTACATTTGATTTTTTCCTACCAATCTACACAACCTACTGCATATTTTCAATGTGAAACAGAAATGATAGAAAATTAATCAAACATGAAGATGTATTGAGCAACTTTTAGGGCAACATAATAGCCATAGTTTTTGTGAAAATTGCTCATTAAGTAGGAATCATTGATGGACAGCAATATTCAAACCTTCTCTCTGATTTTCAAGCAGATTTAAATCCGGACTGAGACTGGACCTTTCAGAAACACTCAACACCTCTTGGAAAGCCATTCTGGTGTGTCTTTGGAATTAAAATGTGTAATTCTCCCACCTAAAAATACACCTCTATCCAAGGGTTTTCACAAGGTTACGGAAGGTTTTCCTCTAACTGTTTTAATTGGCTTTTCTCCTTTCATATTTATTTTGATCCTGAACTTGCCAGTGACAAGCATACCCATAACATGATGCTGCCACCACAATACTTGAAAATACAGAGGATCAACAACATTGCATTCACTCCACATTAGTGGCCTATATGAGAAAGCGAAAAGCAGAAAGCCCCTGTTAAAAAAAATACATATTTTAATCGAGATTGGAATGATTTTAGTAGCCCATTTTAAATTGTTGAGCTAGGGTATGGCGACTACCATACCGTGCCATACCGTAAGTGAAACCCTCTGTATTTGCAAATATTATGGTGGCAGCATCATGTTATGGGTAAGCTTGCCACCAGCAGGGACTGGGGAGTTTATCAGTGACTAGCCACCGTGCTTCTACATCTGCATTGCTTGCTGTTTCGGGTTTTAGGCTGGGGCACTTTGTGACATCGGCTGATGTAAAAAGGGCTTTATAAATACATTTGAATCAGGATAAAACATTTATATGAAAGGAGCAGAAACCCACCTCAGTCTTTTGAAAACCTAACCCTGGGATACAGTTTTGTTTTTCAGTGGGACAATTACATACATTACTGTCCATTAATGATTCCTAACCAAATTTACTGAGCTTGAGCAAATTAGAACCAAAACAATGGATATATTATGCCTTAAGAGTTGTAGAATCTTATTTAAGAAAATGCACAGCTGTAAGGGCTGCCAACGGTGCTTTCACCAAGTATCAAAGGAGAAGTTTTATTTTTTACATCCAAATCTCTATTTTTTATGTAAATGGAATGTTGTAGAATGGTCCAGACACCTTTCTTTGTGATTCCACATGTTAATGAGAAACTTACCCAAACTCCCCTTCTTTATCATCGTTGTATAGTATGGGTGCACTGGATAAACATGAACAACTGCTCCAAAAATAACCAAATATGTCCTTTTATAAACGGCAAATCTCCCAGTATGGTGATGCAGGTCTTTAGATGTTGTACACATGACATTGTGTTATCCCAAACTTTATACACAAAGTTATATTCCCTTTTGAGAGACTCAAGCCCGTTTTCCCTATCCAGCTGTTCCCTTTTCCGTGTAGTAACATGTAACTGCCGACATAAAGAAAACACCAACATAAAGCGTCTTCATAGGGTGTTGGGCCACCACCAGCTGCCACAATAGCTTCAATGCGCCTTGGCATAGATTCTACAAGTGGGTTTTTCTATAAATAATGGGGCCAATGTGTGACATTGGGATCAACATTTCAAAATTGGTTTAAAACAAAACAAACAAGGATGTTAATGCAGTTCCACATGTGTAACTCCAGCTATACAACAACATAGGTCTAGGACAATACATCCTTTAAGAAGGGTTCATACATACACTGGCAAGTCACATTCAAGGACTTTCAGGGACTTTTGCAAGCGCTTAATTGTAATTTTCAATGTTATACAATTGTATAATGTCTATAATTGTACATGTAAGGCCTCATATAGAACCCCCCCACCCCAAAAAAGCAGGCAAAAAGTGTACAAATAAATAAAAGTAGACCGTTGCCACTTTAAGAATGAAACATTTTTCAGGGCTTGCTAATGCATTGATATTCAAATGGTTTTTACATAACAATATGTGAGAATAATGTGGACATTGCTTCTAACTCAATAGATTGGATTCATGCGTGGCACTTTTTCTGTAGCCTATGAGGCCGACGCAGGCACACATAATAAAACCATGCATAGTGGTAGAATTCATCTCACCATTTGAATCTCATCATCGCTGTTTTTATAATGATAAAGTGACCAAAAACCAGGTTCCTTTTTTAATGGAAGGATTTGTATGGAAAGACAAATTGAATCCAACATTAGATGTAATAACCGCACATGGTTTTAACACAGCAGAGTAGCGCAACACCATTCACTTAAAGGGGTGGGAAACAAACAAAAGTGGCCACAAAACCTGATCAAAAATGAAATCACAGATTCTTATAAGGGAGCAAGTAAACTTATAAAATGCCTACAATAATTACAATAACTTTTCAACCACCAAACAGAGGAAATGTCTGATTTTCAAGGTAGGCTTATTCCAGTATTTCTGAGCAGCAAATTCAAGATCAAGGAGGCAACTTCAAGCCCCTTGTATTGTTTAAAATTGCAGGTCTAACATGGTACTTAAAACAAAATGCATTTGTACTGTTTTATTAACAGATCATATTGTGAATAAGACCAATAGGCTATGTAACCTGTTGTCATTATTTCCAGAATAATTCATATGAATAGCGTTGAGTGTTGCTCAATAGTCTATTCTACACAATTGCGCAAAGTAGACTCGGAGCACAGTAGACTCGGTATCAAATCCGAGGCACAAAGACATATGAAAACATGAACTCATTACCTTGATGCTTTCTTTGTTAAATCTAACGAGGCCCTGCTGTAAATCAAACAGACAATAAAAAATGATAAACATAACTTTGCTAGGGGTATTTGATTCTTACAGGGCCAGCATCCCCGGAGTCGCTTCTTCGCTGTTGACGTTGAGACGGGTGTTTTGCGGGTACTATTTAATGAAGTTGCCAGTTGAGGACTTGTGAGGCGTTTGTTTCTCAAACTAGACACTCTAATGTACTTGTCCTCTTGCTCAGTTGTGCACCGGGGCCTCCCACTCCTCTTTCTATTCTGGTTCGAGCCAGTTTGCACTGTTCTGTGAAGAGTTTTGTTTTTGTTTATTAATTCGACCATTTAAAAAAACAAGCACACATAAAACTTAAAAGCCATACATGCACATGAATAAAATCATCGAGGATCACACACAATAACGTCTGGGACTTATTTCCATTGTGGTCCTTTTGAGAGAGAGAGTAGAGTAGTATATACAGTTGAAGTCGGAAGTTTACAAATAGCCAAATTAGCCAAATACATTTAAACTCAGTTTTTCATCATTCTTGACATTTAATCCTAGTAAAAATTCCCCGTTTTAGGTCAGTTAGGATCACCACTTTAGTTTAAGAATGCGAAATGCCAGAATAATAGTAGAGAGAATGATTTATTTCAGCTTTTATTTATTTCATCACATTCACAGTGGGTCAGATGTTTACATACACTCAACTTGGGTTAAACGTTTTGGGTAACCTTCCACAAGTTTCCCACAATAAGTTGGGTGAATTTTGGCCTATTCCTCCTGACAGAGCTGGTGTAACTAAGTCAGGTTTGTAGGCCTCCTTGCTCGCACACACTTTTTCAGTTCTGACCACAAATCTTCTATAGGATTGAGGTCAGGGCTTTGTGATGGCCACTCCAATACCTTGGCTTTGTTGTCCTTAAGCCATTTTGCCACAACTTTGGAATTATGCTTGGGGTCATTGTCCATTTGGAAGACCCATTTGCAACCAAACTTTAACTTCCTGACTGATGTCTTGAGATGTTGCTTCAATATATCCACATAATAGTCCCTCCTGCAGCAAAGCACCCCCACAACATGATGCTGCCACCCCCGTGCTTCACGGTTGGGATGGTGTTCTTCAGCTTGCAAGCCTCCCACTTTTTCCTCCAAACATAAAGATGGTCATTATGGCCAAACATATCTATTTTTGTTTCATCAGACCAGAAGACATTTTTCCAAAAAGTACGATCTTTGTCCCCATGTGCAGTTGCAAACTGTAGTCTGGATTTTTTATGGTGGTTTTGTATCAGTGGCGTCTTCCTTGCTGAGTGGCCTTTCAGGTTATGATGATATAGGACTCGTTTAACTGTGGATATAGATACTTTTGTACCTGTTTCCTCCAGCATCTTCACACGGTCCTTTGCTGTTCTGGGATTGATTTGCATTTTCGCACCAAAGTACGTTCATCTCTAGGAGACAGAACGCGTCTTCCTCTTGAGAGGTATGACGGCTGCGTGGTCCCATGGTGTTTATTGTCAGGATTTGGCCAGGGTTGTTCCGGTTTTTGGTCACTAGATGCCCCCATTGTGCCTTTTGACCTTTTGTTTTCCCTTGATCCCATTATTATTTGCACCTGTGCCTCATTTCCCCTGATTGTATTTAAACCCTTTGTTTTCCTCTGTTCTTTGCTCTGTGTTTGTATGTTAGCACCCAGCCCTAGTACTCTGAGAACTCTTGTTGATCCCGGTGGACTCTCTTGTGGAATTCTGTTTTTTGTTCTTGTTTGTTTGTTTTTTGAGTATCTTTTGAGGCTTTTTGTGCTTTACCTTCCACCTTGTGGATTTACCTTTTTTGTCTTGGAGGATTACCTTTGTTCTTGTAGGATTCCTTTTGAGGTTGTGGAGTTACATGTTTTCCTGAAGAACTTCACTTTTTACTTCATTAAATACACCGTCTCAAGTACTGCTGTGTCTGCCTCATCTTATGGGTTCTGCCGACTATTCGTGGCTCAGTTGGTTAAGTGACTGTTTCTCACTCCGGAGACCCGGGTTCGTAACCGGGTCCTGACAGTTTATACTTGCATACTATTGTTTGTACAGATGAATGTGGAAATTGCTTCCAAGGATAAACCAGACTTGTGGAGGTCTACACTTTTTTTCTCTGAGGTCTTGGCTGATTTATTTTGATTTTCCCATGATGTCAAGCAGAGGCACTGAGTTTGAAGGTAGGCCTTGAAATACATCCTCAGGTACACCTCCAATTGACTCAAAGGATGTCAATTAGCCTATCAGAAGCTTCTAAAGCCATGACATAATTTTCAGGAAGTTTCCAAGCTGTTTAAAGGCACAGTCAACTTAGTGTATGTAAACTTCTGACCCACTGGAATTGTGATACAGTGAATTAGAAGTTAAATAATCTGTCTGTAAACAATTGTTGGAAAGATTACTTGTGTCATGCAGAAAGTAGATGTCCTAACCGACTTGCCAAAACTATAGTTTGTTAAACAAGAAATTTGTGGAGTGGTTGAAAAACAAGTTTTAATGACTTCAACCTAAGTGTATGTAAACTTCCGACTTAAATTGTACATACTATTTTGAAAATGTTATTTGACCTAAAAAGTGTGGGGCTCAAAACAGGTGGGGCTCTACCCTACCTGCCCTGAATGACTGGTCGCCACTGGACAGCTTGCACTTCCATAAATGCAAGGACAGAAAAGTAATGTTTTATGTCACACGATTTGGGACAAATCTGTCAAGACACCAACCATGAGGAATTTTTTTGAATATAGCTATGATCCCGTTTTATATCTTAATGTAAATACATTACATATATATATTTAATACATTTTAGAATGTTTTGTGTTTCACCTACAGTCCTGGCCTTAAGACTATATATAGCTACTATGTCAAATTGGGTAAGTGAAAATAGAACAATATGTCAAAAATATATAGATTTGATAACGGTTTCATTATTTGGTATAACACTAATTTACCTTCTCATTTTCTTCTTTGTGGATGCAGCTCGGAACATCCCTCGAGGGTAAGGGTCTGGTGAAAAGAAAAGAATCTACACTACAATGTTGCCACACAACATTGGCGACAACTTCATTTATTTGCCTGAATGTCTTTCCAGGTCTCACCAAGACTCGGAGAAACTAATCAGAGGAGAGGAGAGCCCTTACATGCTGCCAGGAGGAACATTTGTCGGACTCCTTTTCCAAAACACCTGTGTTCTGAGCAGTCTATTGGCCGGAATACATATAACAGCAACAAGATTTAGCAAAATCAAAGATTATTTCATGACAGACAACACAGTCGGTGCAGTCATAACCTTTCTCGATAACAAAATGTATAATGAGGCGATGGGTCTTTGGCTTATTAATTTAGATTTGCGTGTTGGAAGAAAACTATACTTTTCCCAAAACGAAGGTCTAGATTGTAGAGGCTATGTCGAAGACTTCCTACCAAATTTCGATGACCTGACAATTGTCAAATATGAAGACGACAACAACGATTACGATATGAGCCCCTCAGCTTGCATTTACAATGGAACACTGAGGTAATAAGTCATCATTGACTACCTTTTCTATTTCATTGTTATAAACAAGCAGGTTCTATTTAATTATTCATTCTCTACTTTATCGGATTACATTTATTTTACAGTTCTAAGAAATAATTATACTTTATAGGTGTGTGCAAATACCATATGAAATATAAACATGAAAGACACATTTTGTTAAGATGCCAATGGTTTTTTTATTTTATTTTTGAAACTGTTATTTGATTTTCTCTGTCCATCCTGTTGTGTTTCTCTTTCTGTTTATTGTGAAAGCAATTTTAAGATATATGGTCACGTTTACATCCTGGACACCGTAATTGACCCTAAACTCATCCTGGTGAATATGCTTGGCCGAATGGGAAACGGATGTATTCCTCCTTATGTCATCACGGATGATTTTTCAAGGTACTGTTAGGTTGAACTGCACAATGCTTTTAAGGTTTAACTTGTAGGCTATGTTTGGTGTCACTACCAGTATGGTGCATATAGAATGCAGAAAATTAGGCTGTGATCCAATACTGAGGTCAAATATTTGGAAATGGATATTTGACCGGTTTAGGCATGAGAGTTAGGTTGAGGTTAGTTTCAGTGAGGTTAGGGAAATGCATAAAAGTTAACATTGGGCATAACCCAATGCCAACCCCAATACAGCTTCTGTTTTTGTCTTATGTCCATTCTGATTGAATTTCTACTCCTAACAGGAAGTACGAGCTTCAGTTCCTTTTGCTGGGTTTAATCACAGCAGAGATCAAACACATGGTGCTGTGTGTTAAACAAGAAGGAGGGCGATGGATGCTGTACGATAACTCAGGAACGCCCCAATTCCAGGACTTCAACATGGAGATAGAAAGGAAGAAATACGTTGTTTACCTCGCTGCCTACGTGAATGTGAACAGTGCATATCCAGAGAAACAAGTGCAAGAATCAGAGCAAGGTGAGGTATAACCAAGAATCAGAGCAAGGTGAGGTATAACCAAGAATCAGAGCAAGGTGAGGTATAACCAAGAATCAGAGCAAGGTGAGGTATAACCAAGAATCAGAGCAAGGTGAGGTATAACCAAGAATCAGAGCAAGGTGAGGTATAACCAAGAATCAGAGCAAGGTGAGGTATAACCAAGAATCAGAGCAAGGTGAGGTATAACCAAGAATCAGAGCAAGGTGAGGTATAACCAAGAATCAGAGCAAGGTGAGGTATAACCAAGAATCAGAGCAAGGTGAGGTATAACCAAGAATCAGAGCAAGGTGAGGTATAACCAAGAATTGAAAACAGTTCTATGTTGTCACTGGAATCTTCAGTTATGAAGTCATCCTATATTGTCTTAAGTGATTCAATTCCTAACTGCAATTATGATTTGGCAAATGCCCCTAAACAATAATATGCTACTCCATTATTTTACAGTAAATGACCTCGTCCTGCCAGTGGTTGCAACAGTCAACACCCGCCGATCAACATCCCTATCCCCATTCAGATTGCCAGTGGAAGAAACAACCATCTCCACCCTGCCGACCTGTCAGCAGCAACGAGAGGATGCTTCCCCCTAAGGTCTGTTCCTAACTATAGTGTGACTGCAGTTTTTTTTTGCTTTCCACTGTCATCATAGGCTTGTTTTAAGGGGGATTTGGCATTAGACTGAAATATTTAATAAAAATATGTTTGCCATCGCAAAAAAAAACGAGTGTTGGGAGGGAAGAAATTGATAAGCTCTTGCCAAGCACAATTAGGATACTAGCTGAGATTCAGCATCACGGAGAGCAATTTTACATTCAAAGCCACAGGGCATTTCTATCACTCTTAGGCTTTCGTTTCATTGTAGACTAGGCTGCAGGGATGATAGCAACACAGCTAACTTACACACAAACATGTAGCCTGTACGAGATGTAAACATACCACTTTCCCGCCACAGGTGAATCAACAGTTAATGTGTGGTAGGGATCAGAGACCCTTTCCTTTGTGCAACTTGACTGCATTCCTACCAAGTTATGTTTTTCTTTTTTTTAATGAAATAATTTCTCATGTAGTCTACTATGTAGTCTACTACTGCTTATGAGTGACAAATTATGGAAGACCGACCCGATTTAACAAAATATGTGTTGTCATAAATGACTTGTAAATGTCTGTTTTATCTTTCTGTGTCTCCCCTGTGGAAGTGGAAAACGCAGAGGAATGTGGCTGAGGGCACCCTGGCCTGAATACACCCAGACATTCATTGCCTGAGCCCACTTGGTTGTGCTGCTGACCAAGTCCACCTGGTTGTGCTGCCTCCACTGGACCGACCTGCCTCCTTTAGCCGCTACACCAACAAATGTCTATTTCTTTACCTACCGTGTCTTTGTTAAAAGCTATCAGACCGACCACGGGGTCTTGAACTATTGAACATCTCTATCTGGTACAGCCAGAAGAGGACTGGCAACCCCTCTCAGCCTGGTTCCTCTCTAGGTTTCTTCCTTTTAGGGAGTTTTTCCTAGCCACTGTGCTCTTGCTTAAGCTTTTCTGTTTGGGGTCTGACAATTGCAGATGTAAAAACTGCTTTATAAATAAATTTGATTGATTGATCAACAACAGGGATACTTTCTCCTTGATTTTACACACGGGGCACATCCAGGTTCACCAAGTACAATACGTAAGTATGAGATCTGTAAGACATCCGATCGCAACTTAATATAATTCCAGACCCAACCTAAACATTGCATCTATCAAAATTCCAAAATAACTTTCATTAACATTATCAGACTTGTATCAAGACTAAAAAGTCATAGACCATTGGGATAAATTACATTGAAGAAATATTCACTAAACAAATAACCGATGAAGAGTTTGTCATCACACAGGACAGTCCTATAAAAGGAAAAAGGTCAAAGCTACTAGTTATTTACTGGTAGTGAACATAAGAAAGCTCTGTAAATCTCTTGAATTGGTTATTTTCATAGTATTTAATTCACTTACGGTCAGCAGTGGCCACAGTTAAAACCTTGTGTTTGATACACAATGACGCATATAGCTTTTATAATGTTAGTGTTCAGGAAGTTAATGACATGAAACATGTTAAGAGTTTGTTATAACATTTAACCAGTAGAACCAGTAATCACACCTGAGACATTGGTTGAACACGTTGTATCATAGTAAGTCAACTGACTGGTCTCTGTGACAAATGACAACGTAGCTAACAAGCATCACTACCATGGCACAGTTTTGCATGTTGTGTATAATGGCACTGTAGCACCAAGTGCAGCACCTCCAAACAAGTAGATTAATGAATGTGATCAGTCCATTACATTTGAGTCATTTAGCAGACGCTCTTATCCATATCGACATACAGGAGTAATTAGGGTTAGGTGTCTTGGTCAAGGGCACACCGACACATTTTTCATCTGGTCGGCTCAGGGATTCGAACCAGCGACCTTTCAGTTACAGGCCTAAGGCAACCTGTCTGACGGACAGTCCAGGTTTCAGAACGAGCTGATGCCCATTGTCTTTCGTATTTGTTCGAATGAGAGCCAAAACGTCATGGACCAGGGAGCCTGCAGTACCAAACAGACAACAAGGGCAGTGTGAATGTATTGTACATTGTCACGGTCAAAGGTTAAAAGCATTATAATATGAGACAGAGTAAATGTACCATTCTCATCCAAGTAGGGAGAAAGCCTTTGTACAGGGATATGAACCCTTCCCCCTTGACAGATTGGATCAGGCAGTCAATGGAAGACTTATACAATATGCCCCTGTGGAAAAATGTGTGTAGCCTATTAGGTACTTTTGTTTATTGGTCTGTCAGCATTATAAAACCTGTAATGTTAAGGCTTTATCTGTTGCATTTTGGATGTTCACCTGTTGCTAGAATAAGCTGTAAATGACATCCTAAACATATGGTACAGCATCACTATCAAGGAATGATTACTGTTCTCTGATTGGCTGACTAACCTGCCATTTGGACCTCTGGGCTGGTTCATTATTCTGGTTTTGATGACATCTGCTGGTGTTCCCATGGTAGCAGCAACCAGACCAGAGCATGTGCTGGATGGAGAAAAAGGATTTCAGAACTTGAATTTGAAAATATATTCTCTGAAGTAGTAAAATATACATTTTGAGTTATCATTAAATCTCTGTGTTATACTTTACCTTGCTAACCCATGGCAAAGGCTGGTGTCTTGTAGCGAGGTATTTCTCAGTAGAAAGTGCTTGACAGTATCATATGTTGTGAGATCTAATTAAATTTGAGAATAATTAAATCCCTATACACATTACAGACAGTACATTTTCACGTGTGCCTGTATTCACTCAACTATACCTCCTAGATTGACCAGAGCAGCCCTCTGTACGTTGGGGACCCACCCTGTCCACAGCGCCCGGATCCCCCCCTCAGAGACAATCTTCAGGAAAGCATGGTACACTCCATGAACCCTGTCTCAAAATAAGCCAGATGAGTCCACTTTTTTGGGGGGAGGGAAATTTCTCTCTCACATGATACTGTATCTAATGGGTGATTATTATCTTATAACTAAATTACATACGAGTTAAAATAGGAAGTACAAACCGAGATGCAGTTTAGGTTGAAGGATGGCTAAAGACTGAAAACGAGTTAAACACACTCTCTCACCGGGGTGGCTTGCCCTCCAGCCTCCGTCTCCCCTCCATCTGCATCTGCACCTTGACCAGGTCGGTGGGACTGGCCATGAACTGACCCACAGCCCCAGCCAGCATGCCCCCGATCGCTGCTTTCCTGTTGGGGAAAAGAGTGATCACAGTGGCCTAGCTGGGTGGACACTGGCAGATAGGCCCAAATAAAATTGTATTTGTCACATGCTTCGTAAACCACTGGTGTACATATACATAGTCCTACAGGTTCTATATGAATAGTGAAGAGGAATAACTACACAGTGAATAACAATAACAAATAAAAGTAACATGGTTATGTACAGGGAGAACCAGTACTGAGTCAATGTGCAGGGGTACCAGGTGATTGAGGTAGCTAAGTACATATAGGTAGGGGTCTGAGCCTAGTTCAGTCTGCTGCTCATAAATGCAGTGGCTTGGGACTACCATGAATGCATACACTAAGCTAAGCATGGAGACATCCAGAGCAATAGACATTCAGTCTTTGTGCTGTTGAGAAGGGGGAAATGCAATACTTTAAATGAACTGTGGTTATAGTTTAATATTGAGGAGTAGAGGTCAGCACCACCACTGTGCTTTTCTCTCACCAGAGGGGGAAGTGATCATCTTCAGACCTGCCAAGGACATCTCGGAGCTGCTCATAGGCCACCATCCGCACTCCTGAGTAGACTAGCAAAAGTACAGCAGGGGTTTATGCAGGGAAGATGTGGGTAACTAGCCCTTATCAACAAAACACCATGTATGTAAGTAGTGAGATCAGTCTGGTGTAGGTTACCTATATGTCTGTACACAGCTGGTGTGGCCCCCTGCCACAGTTTAAGGGGACCCTCCTCACGTACAATCCCTAGGGCAGTGCCCAGCATCCCTCTGTAGGCCGTCTGAGAACCGTGCTGTCTGAGGGCCACTTCACCCTGGATCTGAAGCCTGGTCTTGGTCAGGTCCAGGGGGAATGTCACTGGAACCGATATTGAGACAACTTTGAGTTGATCACAGTGACACTGTTCTGTGTAATGTAAAACATTCAGCTAAATATATTGCAATCTACTGTAGAGAGAGCCTGCAGAGTTCTGTCATACTATCCAGGTCTATGCCCAAACAGTTCGAGCTTCTACTTTTAAAGATCCATCTCTCCAGAAATAAGTCCTTCACTGTTGCCACTTGTTATTGACCCCCCTCAGCTCCCAGCTGTGCCCTGGACACCGTATGTGAATTAATCGCCCCGCCCATCTATCGTCAGAGTTCGTACTGCTAGGTGACCTAAATTAGGATATGCTTAACACCCTGGTCATCCTACAATCTAAGCTAGATGGCCTCAATCTCACACAAATTATAAAGGAACCTACCAGGTACAACCCCAAATCCGTAAACATGGGCACCCTCATAGATATCATCCTGACCAACTTGCCCTCTAAATACACCTCTGCTGTCTCAGCGATCACTGCCTCATTGCCTGTGTCCGTTATGTGTCCGCGGTCAAACGACCACCCCTCATTAATGTCAAATGATCCCTAAAACACTTTTGCGAGCAGGCCTTTCTAATCAACCTGGCCTGGGTATCCTGGAAGGATATTGACCTCATCAAGTCAGTAGAGGATGCCTGGTTGTTCTTTAAAAGTGCTTTCTTCACCATCTTAAATAAGCATGGCCCTTTCAAAAAATGTAGAACTAAGAACAGATATAGCCCTTGGTTCACTCCAGACTTGACTGCCCTTGACCAGCACAAAAACACCCTGTGGCGTACTGCAATAGCTTTGAATAGTCCCCGCGATATGCAACTTTTCAGGGAAGTCAGGAACCAATATACTCAGTCAGTTAGGAAAGCAAAGGCTAGCTTTTTCAAACAGAAATTTGCATCCTGCAGCACTAATTCCAATAAGTTTTGGGACACTGAAAAGTCCATGGAGAATAAGAGCACCACCTCCCAGCGGCGCACTGCACTGAGACTAGGAAACACTGTCACCACTGATAAATCCACCATAATTGAGAATTTCAATCAGCATTTCTTTCCACCTGGCTACCCCAACCCTGGCCAACAGCTCTGCACAGCCGCAGCAACTGGCCCAAGCCCCCCCCAGCTGATGTTCTGAAAGATCTGCAAAATCTGGATCCCTATAAATCAGCTGGGCTAAACAATCTGGATCCTCTCTTCCTAAAATTATCCGCCGCCATTGTTGCAACCCCTATTACTAGTCTGTTCAACCTCTCTTTCGTATCGTCTGAGATTCCTAAAGATTGGAAAGCGGCTGCGGTCATCCCCCTCTTCAACTGGGGATAACTGGGGACACACTAGACCCAAACTGTTACAGACCTATTTCCATCCTGCCCTGCTTTTCTAAAGTCTTCGAAAGTCAAGTGAACAAACAGATCACCGACCTTTTCGAATCCCACCGTACCTTCTCCGCTATGCAATCTGCTTTCCGAGCTGGTCACGGGTGTACCTCAGCCACGCTCAAGCTCCTAAATGATATCATAACCGCCATAAATAAAAGACAGTACTGTGCAGCCGTCTTCAATGACCTGGCCAAGGCTTTCGACTCTGTCAATCACTGTATTCTTATTGGCAGACTCAACAGTCTTGGTTTCTTAAATGATTGCCTCTCCTGGTTCACTAACTACTTCTCTGATAGAGTTCAGCGTGTCAAATCGGAGGGCCTGTTGTCCAGACCTCTGCCAGTCTCCATGGGGGTGCCACATGGTTCAATTCTCGGGTCGACTCTTTTCTCTGTATATATCAATGATGTCGCTCTTGCTGCGAGTGATACACAGACAACACCATTCTGTAAACAGCTGGCCCTTCTTTGGAAACTGTGTTAACAAACCTTCAAACGAGCTTCAAAGCCATACAACACTTCCGTGGCCTCCAACTGCTCTTAAATGCTAGTAAAACGAAAATCATGCTCTTCAACCGATCGCTGCCCACACCACCGACTAGCATCACTACTCTGGACAGTTCTGACTTAGAATATGTGGACAACTACAAATACCTAGGTGTCTGGCTAGACTGTAAACTCTCCTTCCAGACTCGCATTAAGCATCTCCAATCCAAAGTTAAATCTAGAATCGGCTTCCTATTTCACAACAAAGCCTCCTTCACTCATGCTGCCAAACATACCCTCGTAAAACTGACTATCCTACCGATCCTTAACTTTGGCGATGTGATTTACAAAATAGCCTCCAACACTTTACTCAGCAAATTGGATGCAGTCTATCACAGTGCCATCTGTTTTGTCACCAAAGCCTCATATAGTACCACCACTGCGACCTGTATGCTTACTCAGGAAATTGGATGCAGTCTATCACAGTGCCATCCGTTTTGTCACCAAATCCCCATATAGTACCAACACTGCGACCTGTATGCTTACTCAGCAAATTGGATGCAGTCTATCACAGTGCCATCTGTTTTGTCACCAAAGCCCCATATACTACCACCACTGCGACCTGTATGCTTTCGTTGGCCGGTCCTCGCTACATATTTGTTGCCAAACCCACTGGCTCCAGGTCATCTATAAGTATTTGCTGGTAAAGCTCCGCCTTATCTCAGCTCACTCTTACATTAGTACCCCAGGTCATCTTAGGTTTCATTCGAGAGTTGAGAAGAACAACTGAATATAAAATCACCGTCAACTCACCATCAGTATGACCAAGAATATGTTTTTCGCGACGCGGATCCTGTGTTCTGCCTTACAAACAGGACAACGGAATGGATCCCTTGCAGCGACCCAAAAAAACGACTCCGAAAAAGAGGGAAACGAGGCGGTCTTCTGGTCAGACTCCGGAGACGGGCACACCGTGCACCACTCCCTAGCATTCTTCTTGCCAATGTCCAGTCTCTTGACAACAAGGTTGATGAAATCCGAGCAAGGGTAGCATTCCAGAGGGACATCAGAGACTGTAACGTTCTTTGCTTCACGGAAACATGGCTCACTGGAGAGACGCTATCCGAGGCGGTGCAGCCAACGGGTTTCTCCACGCATCGCGCCAACAGAAACAAACATCTTTCTGGTAAGAAGAGGGGCGGGGGGCGTATGCCTTATGGTTAACGAGACATGGTGTGATGAAAGAAACATACAGGAACTCTAATCCTTCTGTTCACCTGATTTAGAATTCCTCACAATCAAATGTAGACCGCATTAGCTACCAAGAGAATTCTCTTCGATTATAATCACAGCCTGTATATAACCCCCCCCCCCCCCCCCAAGCAGACACGTCGATGGCTCTGAACTAACTTTATTTAACTCTTTGCAAACTGGAAACTATTTATCCGGAGGCTGCATTCATTGTAGCTGGGGATTTTAACAAGGCTAATCTGAAAACAAGACTCCCTAAATTTTATCAGCATATCGATTGCGCAACCAGGGGTGGAAAAACCTTGGATCATTGTTACTCTAACTTCCGCGACGCATATAAGGCCCTGCCCCGCCCCCCCTTTTGGAAAAGCTGACCACGACTCCATTTTGTTGATCCCTGCCTACAGACAGAAACTAAAACAAGAGGCTCCCACGCTGAGGTCTGTCCAACGCTGGTCCGACCAAGCTGACTCCACACTCCAAGACTGCTTCCATCACGTGGACTGGGATAGGTTTCGTATTGCGTCAGATAACAATATTGACGAATACGCTGATTCGGTGTGCGAGTTCATCAGAACGTGCGTTGAAGATGTCATTCCCATAGCAACAATTAAAACATTCCCTAACCAGAAACCATGGATTGATGGCAGCATTCGCGTGAAACTGAAAGCGCGAACCACTGCTTTTAATCAGGGCAAGGTGTCTGGTAACATGACCGAATACAAACAGTGCAGCTATTCCCTCCCTAGGCTATCAAACAAGCCAAGCGTCAGTACAGAGACAAAGTAGAATCTCAATTCAACGGCTCAGACACAAGAGGCATGTGGCAGGGTCTACAGTCAATCACGGACTACAGGAAGAAATCCAGCCCAGTCACGGACCAGGATGTCTTGCTCCCAGGCAGACTAAATAACTTTTTTGCCCGCTTTGAGGACAATACAGTGCCACTGACACGGCCTGCAAAGGAAACATGCGGTCTCTCCTTCACTGCAGCCGAGGTGAGTAAGACATTTAAACGTGTTAACCCTCGCAAGGCTGCAGGCCCAGACGGCATCCCCAGCCGCGCCCTCAGAGCATGCGCAGACCAGCTGGCCGGTGTGTTTACGGACATATTCAATCAATCCCTATACCAGTCTGCTGTTCCCACATGCTTCAAGAGGGCCACCATTGTTCCTGTTCCCAAGAAAGCTAAGGTAACTGAGCTAAACGACTACTGCCCCGTAGCACTCACTTCCGTTATCATGAAATGCTTTGAGAGACTAGTCAAGGACCATATCACCTCCACCCTACTTGACAACCTAGACCCACTCCAATTTGCTTACCGCCCAAATAGGTCCACAGATGATGCAATCTCAACCACACTGCACACTGCCCTAACCCATCTGGACAAGAGGAATACCTATGTGAGAATGCTGTTCATCAACTGCAGCTCGGCATTCAACACCAAAGTACCCTCCAAGCTCGTCATCAAGCTCGAGACCCTGGGTCTCGACCCCGCCCTGTGCAACTGGGTACTGGACTTCCTGACGGGCCGCCCCCAGATGGTGAGGGTAGGCAACAACATCTCCTCCCTGCTGATCCTCAACACTGGGGCCCCACAAGGGTGCGTTCTGAGCCCTCTCCTGTACTCCCTGTTCACCCACGACTGCGTGGCCACGCACGCCTCCAACTCAATCATCAAGTTTGCGGACGACACAACAGTGGTAGGCTTGATTAACAACAACGACGAGACGGCCTACAGGGAGGAGGTGAGGGCGGGTGGTCCTTCTGTAGCTCAGTTGGTAGAGCATGGCGCTTGTAACGCCAGGGTAGTGGGTTCGATCCCCGGGACCACCCATACGTAGAATGTATGCACACATGACTGTAAGTCGCTTTGGATAAAAGCGTCTGCTAAATGGCATATATTATATTATTATATTATTATTATATATTATTATTATTATTATTATAGGGCCCTCGGAGTGTGGTGTCAGGAAAATAACCTCACACTCAATGTCAACAAAACTAAGGAGATGATTGTGGACTTCAGGAAACAGCAGAGGGAACACCCCCCTATCCACATCAATGGAACAGTAGTGGAGAGGGTAGCAAGTTTTAAGTTCCTCGGCATACACATCACAGACAAACTCTCACACAGACAGCATCGTGAAGAAGGAGGCTGAAGAAATTTGGCTTGTCACCAAAAGCACTCACACACTTCTACAGATGCACAATCGAGAGCATCCTGGTGGGCTGTATCACCGCCTGGTACGGCAACTGCTCCGCCCTCAACCGTAAGGCTCTCCAGAGGGTAGTGAGGTCTGCACAATGCCTCACCGGGAGCAAACTACCTGCCCTCCAGGACACCTACACCACCCGATGTTACAGGAAGGCCATAAAGATCATCAAGGACATCAACCACCCGAGCCACTGCCTGTTCACCCCGCTATCATCCAGAAGGTGAGGTCAGTACAGGTGCATCAAAGCTGGGACCGAGAGACTGAAAAACAGCTTCTATCTCAAGGCCATCAGACTGTTAAACAGCCACCACTAACATTGAGTGGCTGCTGCCAACACACTGACACTGACTCAACTCCAGCCACTTTAATAATGGGAATTGATGGGAAATGATGTAAATATATCACTAGCCACTTTAAACAATGCTACCTTATATAATATTACTTACCCTACATTATTCATCTCATATGCATACGTATATACTGTACTCTATATCATCGACTGCATCCTTATGTAATACATGTATCACTAGCCACTTTAACTATGCCACTTTGTTTACATACTCATCTCATATGTATATACTGTACTCGATACCATCTACTGTATATTGCCTATGCTGCTCTGTACCATCACTCATTCATATATCCTTATGTACATATTCTTTATCCCCTTACACTGTGTATAAGACAGTAGTTTTGGAATTGTTAGTTAGATTACTTGTTGGTTATTACTGCATTGTCGGAACTAGAAGCACAAGCATTTCGCTACACTCGCATTAACATCTGCTAACCATGTGTATGTGACAAATACATTTGATTTGATTTGGTCCCCATTGCAACATCCACCAATAGCACACGCTCCAGCAGGAATATTTCACTGGTCATCCCCAAAGCCAACACCTCCTTTGGCCGCTTTTCCTTCCAGTTCTCTGCTGCCAATGACTGGAACGAATTGCAAAAATCACTGAAGTTGGAGACTTATATCTCCCTTACTAACTTTAAGCGTCAGCTGTCAGAGCAGCTTACCGAACGCTGCAGCTGTACACAGCCCATCTGTAAATAGCCCATCCATCCATCCAACCAACTACCTATTTGTTTTGGTTTTTCTGCTCTTTTGCACATCCTCATCTGCACATATATCACTCCAGTGTAAATTGCTAAATTGTAATCACTTAAATAAAGGTTAAATAAAAAATGTAAAAAATATGGTAAATAAATTGTAGAATTGACATTGAATTAATTCAACAATGACCAGTACCCTAAAAGAAGCTGGAAAAAATATTGGACAGCACGTATTGGCCTACCCATTTCAGCAACAGTAGCTGCACATGCTGACAAAATGAACTTTGAAACCCGAGGCCACTGGGGGACCCCTGACTTCTCTTCTTCCATTTTGAAATCCTTATGCAATTCAGCCTAGCAGTTCGCGATTACTTTGCTATTCCGTTTGAAAGTAGCTCCCTAGACATTATTTAAAAAAAGACAAGTAATGATCATTAGAGTTATTCTTATTTATACCGAACGCTGTGCACCGTTTAAACAACGACACGTGCAAAGATGACATGATGCTCGAATAAATGTATACTTTGCTCTTCTTCAGGACAACGACCTTTAACCAGAGAGCAGGAAATGTAGTTCATGCGAAGAGAATTTGTCGCACAGCCTACTGCATCGGGGCTCTGTCAAACTACATTTCCTAAACAACTTTTCGCGCAATGTTTACAAAATTACGCTCTGACCTACTATTAGCTGATTGGATCAGACTGAGAAAGAGGCCCGGCTCTGGTTGGCTAATCTTCCTTTCATTTCAACACCCGCTTTTGCCTCGGAGCGAGCCCTAGGGGTTTCAGACAGGTGTGATGGACGTTATAACGTTGGTACTGTTTCTGGTTGTCTTGGCTATTTCTGCGCATCTTTTATTTGCGGGAAATGATCCAAATGCTCCACCATGCATAAAAGGATGGATCCCCTGGTTTGGTGTGGCATTCGAGTTTGGGAAATCTCCGCTGACTTTCATAGCTCAAGCCAGAGATAAGGTAACAAACATCAGGTGGTTGGGCTATAGTATATGCTTTTACGTCCTCATTTGATGTTTATTCTGAATATTACATGTTCGACCCTATTACCTAATTGTTTATTTGTTCGAATGCTACATATATTGGCCCACATAAATCTCTGAGTTGTGATGTTGTCAACATCTTGTTTGATGTCTGACTTTGTGATATTGATGATAACTAATGTTCACTTCTGCATCCCTGTGTTATACTTTGTCCACCCATCCCTCACCCCTCTCTCTCTCTCTCTCTCTCTCTCTCTCTCTCTCTCTCTCTCTCTCTCTCTCTCTCTCGCCCACTCACACACAAACAATTGATATTGATCCAACTTAGCTTCGCCAAATGCAGATAGGTCTATAAGATATATGGATAGATGATCCTCAGCACATATCGATGCCATGTGGCTGTGGGACTCTCTTTCAAAGTCCAAGGTCTTTGGTCTCTTCAGGAGCGCACCTCAACCTGCTGAACTCTGTGTCACACACGTGTAATTCAATCGACTTTGGTTTTATTGCCACCATTGTAATTGTAGCATGATCTCCCTAATTCATTAACTGCCTATAGCAGCTTCAATCAATGATGCCCCTTCCTAGAACTCATGGGAGAGAACACATGAGCGATAAACCCTGAACCTCTACACTCTGTGATGGTAGACTTGCTACACACATGGCAAGTCAAAACGTTAATATTGCCGAAGAAATACATTCAATCAACGACGGCTGCCACATGCCAAGCTCAGTTCCACTGTTAAGCTAGGAGCAGAATGTTGTGCCAGACTGCCCACCGCCTTCTCAACTTCATCACGGCCTATTGAGTTCACTTAGTCATTTATGTAACTGGGCCTTGGGGAGCTAGTTAGCAGCATGTGCTGACCCTGTTGATGCAAACCGTTGTGCAGGGAAATGACTGCTGTGCCAGGGGTTTTGTGATTTGGAGGGGTGGCCAAGTTGTATGAATGGGGCATTCGAAGTCGCACACTATAGTTGTTCAGATGAGCATTCCTGTGATGTAGTGGCAATTTGGTTGTTGTGTTGTTCAGCTGTGTGTTATTACTATGTTGTACTCATGTTTCAACCTGTTTCAACCTGTTTCCCTCCCTCCCGTTTTATTGATCTAATGTCAAAGTTTATTTAACAAAGTTGATTCTGACAAACGCTGTCAGAATCCCTGGTTTAGGACTGTTGCTGCCATCAGGTTTGATCCATTTGTTGACACAATCTTGTCCAGAAAAGAGCACTACCAGGTCTGTTTGCTTATCAAGATGAAATTATAATGACTATAAAAATATTACAATTTGTATTTTCCAGTATGGACCTGTCTTCACTGTTGTTGCGGCTGGCAAGCGATTGACCTTTGTGACCCTTCATGAAGACTTTCGCACATTTTTCATGTCCAAAGATGTGGATTTTGAGCAGGCAGTCCAAGAGCCTGTCCATAACACAGGTGGGGTTTTTACTGTGTGTGTTACAGTTTCCTGTGCTGAAACGTTAGTTGACTTTGGCCTTCGCTGGTCCACTTGCCGGTGGTTTCAGCTTTCTCCCCATAGGTTCAGATTACTCATCTGCCACATTTCACATCTGACTGGAAGTGTTTTTTTTTGTAGTAGTAGTAAATAATAAAACACATTCTCAGTTTTTCTCTGTTTTCAAGAGACATTAATGATCGATGGATTCTTGAGTGTGTGCTGAAAGATATGTCCCCTCTGTACATTATTCATGTTCTATCTATAGGCTCATAATAAGTTATGAATAGACAATCTATTTTTTTTACAGTGATACTGACCAGCTCACTGACTGTTACAATAACAGAAGCTTCAAGCTGAATGGATTCAATTCACTTCACTTTAGTTAGGTCCAAATGGGTTTAAAAGTGGCACGCGGACAACACAGCAACACAATAGAAACATAACACAGCAACGCGTTTGTCTCTCTGTAGCTTCCATCAGCAAGGAGAGTTTCTATAAGTTCCACCCAGCATGCAACACTCTCATCAAGAGCCGTCTGACCCCAGGCAATGTGGCTCATCTGACTGACCACTTGTGTGAAGAGTTCAACGACCACCTGGAGACGCTGGGGGACCAGGGCTCTGGAGGACTCAATGAGTTGGTCAGGTAAGCTACAGTGTCCCGGCACCTGACACTCTCTGACTGTGTATCTGTTTGTCCCTTGTGGAGAGGAGGGAGTGGCGTGGCGACTGTTCAGTAGGTATGACACAGGAAAACATTTAGAAAAACAAGTGGCAGGAGTGCAATATGGATCACTGAAATTGGCTTATTAGGATTAGTGTTAGGTTAACTAGCATTAGAATATGGTAACTGGCTGTGCGTTGATGTTGTTCTCATAAGGTTGATCAACCCCTGGCACGTGACTGTGTAGTCCTATCCTTCTTTGATGAGTAATATACTATATAGAGGGCGCTGCCAATCATTTGTCCTGTCCACCGCACCTATCGTTCAGGTCTCAGGAGTCATATTTCACAGCTGAAATAATATTACCTTTAGTGGAAGAACTACCTAAACCAGAATTTCTGGACTGACGGACATGACAGGAAGATGAAACATGACAGGAAAGAAAGAATTAGGAAACACGTTAGGCGATGAAGTACTATCATGCACCTTACATTTGATTGGCTCATCATGTAACAGCATGGTCTGGTATGCAGTATTACCCTGTATTACACACAACGTTTCACACACGTATATCTCTGGTGATGATCATCACTTGACAACTCAAGAACCATTTTATGGATTTTTTTTCTTTAAAAAAATGCTGAATTCCTGGTGATGTTACAGTGGTGAGTCTCGTAATGATCTTTTTCCAACGTAATCCCTACACAGCAGTACCGATCTAAAGTCCTCTGACCAGACTGACCATTAGCCTCTATAATTGTCTTTGACTCGTCTCTCCTCTCATGTCTGACAGGGCCGTAATGTACCCTGCTGTGATGAGTAACCTACTGGGGAAGTATAACTCTCCAGGAAGTCCCTTTACCATGGAGCAGTTCAAGGAGAAGTTTGCCATCTACGACGAGGGCTTTGAGTATGGCTCCCAGCTACCAGACATGTTCCTCAGGTCAGTGTGGCACAGGCCTGGTTAGTCTGATAGTTAGTTCCTGTCTTCAAACTACTGTAGTAGGCAGGTGAATGGAGTGGGATATACATTTCATTGTGTACATTGCTTAGGTGAAACATAAGACAATATAGATTGTACCAATACACTGTATATTTATATTAGACCTCGGCCCTGGCTAATATTAGGTTGTTCACATGAACAAAAATAAACCAATAAACCAAATGACCTGCACTGTTATAGAAGCAGTATCGAGTTGATTTACTAAGGACTACGTGCTTAAAGTAAATCCCAGGAAATTAAGGGCAAAACCTTTGTGTTGAGATGTAATGTACAGTTTGCCTATCTAAGAATAAACAAGACAGTCTGACCAGACTGTTGATTTAGGTAAAAAGCTACCTTTATTGACATAGTGTGCATGTGATACTCATGCGAGGGTAAGGTACAAGGTAGCTTTGGAAAGCAAGCCTTCAGTACTCAGGTAAATGAGACAGGATTTTGGAAGGCTCAGCACCCTGAGATTAGGCACAAGGCTACAGCACTGTATGTCTTCTAAATAGTTGTTTTTTGGGGGGCAGGGAATGGGCCAGTTCCAAATGCTGGCTTCTGTCTCTATTGGGGAACATGGTGGTCAAAGCAGAGGATGATGAGACATCCAGTGAATCAGGCAACAGGGTGAGTCCTATCTTTGAATAGAGAACAATGCCGTTTTAAATAATGTGTCAATATCTCCCTAGGAGAGGTGGGTGTGGAGTCAGGCGCAGGAGAGCAAGAATTTCAAGAAGGGTGTTTCATTACTGGTCCACCAACAAAACAGGTACAGGACCACAAAAGCAGCCACTAGAAAACAGGAACGCAGGCTAGTCGAAATCGGAGGAACACACTCCTCTGACTAAACGGACGTGCAGGAAAAAACAGTCCCATGAAATAAACCTGCTTAACAGGGTAAAACGTTACCCAAGCCAACGACAGTAACACAAACCCTAGCGGGTAGGGCGAGATGAAATACCCCACTCATTAGCCTAATCTAGACACAGGTGAACACAAGACAGACAAAACCCTCGTGACATAATGGATCATTATACCATGATTTTATTGAATGGATGATTCATTTGAATATTGGGCATTTTGACATTGAGTTGAGTTGACTGTCATAACTCAACAGCTGGTGTCTGACATTGTCATTTTATTTGAATCATTTCGCCAAAGGCTTCTGATTGATGAATGATCATTGGACCAGGTGAAACCTTTAAAATGAGCATCCTGATTCCAGAACAGCACCTGTACCAGCCAGCTAAGATTGATCTTACTGATGTTCCTGGCCTGCATACTGGGGTTCTAACTTCTATTTAGTGCAATATTTGGCTCTTTTGTCACAGGTTAGAGGTCATCATGGAGTGTTATCCCTGAGGGTGCCACTGTTGTTTCTAGTGTCTAGGTGAGCCTGATTGGGATTGTTGGATTCACTTGGTTTAGGACAAGGTCTCTTTGTCTTGTACTCATGTGCACTTGCTTTATGGGTTTTCCTGTGAATACTTCAGTAAATATTCTGGATTTACCCACACCTCTACCTGCTGTGATTCTCTGCGCCTGGGTCCGAGATTGTACTAGAGTTATTGTGGTTCCTAACCCTCCACTTTCTACCAGTTCATCGTCTTCCTCCCCTCGGGAGCCTCATCTACCGGCCCCGGAGCGCTATGAGGGGCATCCTGGGAGGTGTAGTGGGTTCCTGCTCCAATGTCCGCTGGTCTTCGAGCTCTAGGCATCAACGTTTCCCACCGAGCGTTCCAGAGTGGCATATAACATCGCCTTGCTCTCAGGATGGGCTCTGGCCCGATTACGTCCTGATTACGCCATTGATTTTCGGACGCTTGCTGCTGAGAGCAGTTGGAATACAGAGGCACTTTACTCAGTCTTTCTCAATGGACAGCGAGGTTCTCACGGATGAACTGGCTTCCCGGGACAACCCTGACACTCTGGAGGAGCTTATCGTTCTAGCCATCCGGATTGACAACCGTCTTCGGGAACGTGGTCATGAGAGGACGGAGGGATTCCGAGTTGGTTCCAGTGTTTCTAGCTCCTCTAAGGGAGGCGATTATTCATTTGTGACATTGCCGTATGCTGGGCCTGCTGGTTCGGTATACCGTCATAGTTCTCAATTCGGCTCTGGTTCCCCATCATATCCTTCAGAGGTGCCGGGGCAATTGGGACGCACAAGACTTTCCGTTCTGGAGTGAAGGTGCAGGATTAACGATCAACGTTGCCTTTACTGTGGACAGTCTGGACATTTCCGGGCACCCTGTCACGAGCTGATGGGACAACGGGAGGACCCGTCAGTAAACGGGAGAATACTGGGGACTCAGATACAGTCTCCAGCTTCCGACACGACACGCACCTTCCTTCCGGCCAATCTGTGGTGGGACAATGGGCAGTTGACATGGGCAGCTGCCACTCACTATGCTGGACACTCCATTGTTGGTCACTGCACTGGATGGTCAACCCCTAGCGTCTGGGAAGGTGAAGCAACTCACCATGCCTATTCAGCTATGAGTTCTGGATGACCATGTGGAACTTATCCAGTTTCATCTGGTGAACTCTCCTGAGCTTCCCCTGGTTCTTGGACATCTGTGGCTTTCCACCCATAATCCTCAGATTGACTGGCCTTTGGGAGAGTTCTGAGATGGAATCCTTCATGCCAGTTCACCTGCCAGCAACTCTCTCCAGACCTTTCCGGTCCTTCTCGTCTGGAGACTTCCGACTCTCCTGTTCCTCCAGCTGGGAGTGACAAGCCTGATCTTTCCCACATACCTCGGGATTACTGGGATTTGGGTTAGGGCTTCAGCAAACAAAGGGCCAGCAAACTACTTCACAGGCCCTACGATTGTGCCATCAACCTCCTGCGTCCAGGCCAGATGGTCTGGCTGTCTACTAGGGACTTGCCTCTATGCATGGAATCTAGGAAGTTGGCACCCCGGTACTTTGGGCAATTCAAGATTCTACAGCGCATCAATCAGTGGCCTACCGTCTTCATCTTCCCCGGTCCATGAGGGTTCATCCCAACTTCCACATCTCCAGACTCAGGCCTGTGGTGTTCAGTCTTCTGGTTCCGGCCACTTGGCCTCCACCTCCGCCTCGCATGATAGTGGGACAGCCAGCCTACACGGTGCGACGCATACTCCTCAGCCGTCAGATCCGGCGGGGGACTCAGTATCTCGTGGACTGGGAGGATTACGGCCCTGAGGAACGGTCCTGGGTTCCGGCCCGGGACATTTTGGACTCCAGACTCATTCGGGATTTCCGTCGACGTTCAGCTACCCCTGGTGGAACGTCGGGAGCCGTTCCTTGAGGGGTGGGGGTCCTGTTACAGGTTAGAGGTCATCATGGAGTGTTATTGATGGCATCCTTATGTTTCTAATGTCCAGGTGAGCCTGATTGAGATTATTGGGTTCACCTGGTTTAGGACTATATAGGTTCCTCTATGGAACTCTGCCGGTTGCTCAGGTCTCTTGTCTTTGTACACCTGTACACTTGCTTTGTTGTTTTACCTGTGAATACTTCATAAAACATTCTGGATTTACCATCACCTCTGTCTGCTGTGTTTCTCTGCGCCTGGGTCCGAGTTCGTACTAGCTGTTAGAGCCGATTTGGACATATTTGTATAAAAGACCGAACATATGGAGCTCCATGTATATTTGTGTAAATATAATAAATATTAATGTAAATGATGAAATATTAGGTACGTACCTTTATGATTTATATTTACTTGATTGAGATATATTCATTTGTTGTTAGTGTAACTCAGCCATTTGGCCCCCCCTCTTGCCTGTTCATTGTATTATGGTAAGTGTGTTAGGATAAAGGCAGGAAGTTGGGCCTTCGGGAGGGGGAGAGTCCTTGCAAGATGCGGGAGCGGTATAGTTTTTTGACCATACAGACATACAGACAGGTCATAATATGTATTTTCCATATAAAGTATTCTATGCTTTAAGTTGATTGGAGAATCATTTATTTGTTAGATATAAGAAGAATAAACATTTTTGTTGCACCATATCCCTGGATGTCATTGAATGTTTGGCCGTTTGGAAACCTTGAGTGTGGACTGTATGCGTACCAAACAACCCAGCTTCAGGCTTGGGCAGTGGCTATGGTAAAGACGAAAGGAAGCCACTACACTAGCTATTGTCACATCTTTAATGTATAACAAGGACGATAGATACCATTGTATACTCGTATAGTGACATTTCCAAGGGGATGAAATGTATAAAGTCTGTATTTCGCCTACCTCATTGTAAATGATTGTATGTATGGCATTTTTGCAGACGTTACTGCAACACCTTGTCACCTTAATCACAGATAAATTCCTGCCCAACTATGGATTACTGATGTTATGGGCATCGCTTGCCAATGCAATTCCAGTGAGTAATGTTTTACAAATCTTATTACTGATAAGCAGGGGCATCGTTTTTTATTATTATTATAAATTAGATTTACGATCGCTCCTCTTCACCTTCATCCATACGTAGAATGTATGCACACATGACTGTAAGTCGCTTTGGATAAAAGCGTCTGCTAAATGGCATATATTATTATTATTATCTTTTTAATCTGCCAGATACCCTAGTTAATTGGCATTTAAATTGGTTTGATTGGAGATATCATAATTATATTTGATATAACATGTCTTTTGTTTAGATTACCTTCTGGGCTGTAGCCTTCATCTTGTCCAATCCCACAGTTTACCAGACAGCCATGGAGCAGATCAATGCAGCACTCAAAGACCAAGGTGTGAGCTACACTATGCCATCGCTCCTCTGTTTTATAGCCTCCCACTGACACATTTTCCATTAGCTTCTCTAACCTGCTGTACAGTATGTGAGGTCCTGATGACCTGGGGTAGATTGGGATATGGTGGTGGATGGAGTATTTTACCTTGGTAATGAATGCCAGTAGCATACCACCCTGCATACCACTGCTGGCTTGCTTCTGAAGCTAAGCAGGGTTGGTCCTGGTCATTTCCTGGATGGGAGACCAGATTCTGCTGGAAGTGGTGTTGGAGGGCCAGTAGGAGGCACTCTTTCCTCTGGTCTAAAAAAATATCCCAATGCCCCAGGGCAGTGATTGGGACACTGCCCTGTGTAGGGTGCCGTCTTTCAGATGGGACATTAAACGGGTGTCCTGACTCTCTGCGGTCATTAAATATCCCATGGCATTTATAGTAGGGGTGTTAATCCCGGTGTCCTGGCTGAATTCCCAATCTGGCCCTCAAACTGTCACCTAATAATCCCCAGTTTACAATTGGCTTAACTATTCCCCAGGTAGTTGCTCCAAATGAGAACGTGTTCGCAGTCAACTTACCTGGGAAAATAATGGAAAAATAAATGAATGTATGTGCCATTTGACAGTGTGTTTTTGCTGAGTAAACTTCTGGCTGCTTCTAAGAATTGAGTAAACTTCTGGCTGCTTCTAAGAATTGAGTAAACTTCTGGCTGCTTCTAAGAATTCAATGATGTTGTTTTTGGCCCTGGTGTTACCATGGCTGGAGATCTTAACACATACAATGGAAGATGAAGCAGTACAGTAATTGTACCACATTGTCTCTCCATCTCATTTCGCTTCAGTCTATGCCCCTAAACCTCCAGCAGGTGTCAGCAGTAGCGCAACACTCAACTGGCACACTTTTGAAGGCAGAAGTCCTGTTTCTAGGGAGTTATAATGATTATGCTCAGTGGTTTCAGTTATCTGGGAAGACTATATACATGACATAGTAATTAAGTGAATGTTCAATAATCGGCCCCTTTGAGACTTTCAATTATACTTACATATGCATATCTCCTAATGAAATCCCACGGAATCCTAATGGGTCTGATATCTAATCATACCAGCTCAGTGATGCATACTGAAACGACACCGCTTCTTCTCATAAGCTCAGTGGTAGACTGTTGTATCTTGTCAGTAGGTGTGTGCGAGTGTGTGTTTGTGTGTATATCCCACAACGTGTGTGTCTGTTTCATCGTGTGTGTGTGTGTGTGTGTGTCTGTCCATGATAGACACCAGGAAGACCAAGGTGACCGCTGAAGAGCTGCAACAGATGCCCTATGTGAAGTGGTGCATCCTGGAAGCCATTCGGCTTCGGGCCCCTGGAGCCATCACACGCAGGGTGGTCCGACCCCTCATGATACAGGTGGGCCTCTTGACCGCAGATAGACTCTGAAATAAGCTTTTTCAAGCCTCTACATCCCCTCAAAGTCAACCCTTAATTTCCATAAATTGTTCAGTATATGTAAAGTGGCGTGCATATGTGTGTGTATTCCTCTCTTCCAGAACTACATCATTCCACCAGGGGACTTGTTAATGGTGTCTCCTTACTGGGCCCATCGGAACCCACATTACTTCCCTGAACCAGAAGAGTTCAAACCGGTAAGTACTAGGCTAGCCCTACCATATTTACCTTAAATGATATGGGATATTAACTTAATGATGAAGGGGATGCTCTCAAGTCAGTATTTCAACTTGGTGGGGCACAGTAAATACATGGAAAGGTAGTGAGTTGGATATTTTAGGGCACACATAAACCCACCTTAACATAAGAGTTGTTGCTGTAGCATGTCTTTTGCATTTTTCATGCCTGTTTCCGTGTGTGTGTGTGTGTGTGTGTGTGTGTGTGTGTGTGTGTGTGTGTGTGTGTGTGTGTGTGTGTGTGTGTGTGTGTGTGTGTGTGTGTGTGTGTGTGTGTGTGTGTGTGTGTGTGTGTGTGTGTGTGTGTGTGTGTGTGTGTCAGCCCAGCGTGAGCGTGCGTCAGCTCAGGCTTCCGACAGACTTCTAATGTAAATGAATGACACTCGGTGGTGGTGCGGGGGGGGACATTACATTTATCACCGCAATGAACCTCCTCCTCTGTTGGTTAGTGTCCCCCTACCTGCAGACAGAAGAAATGCACTTGTATCTTCCCGAGGAGTGTATTCCCGGGTCACTGACTGTCTCCCTCATTCCTCTCTCTTAAAAACAGATATTTGAAGCCCCACATGCCTACGCTGCTGCAGTATTAATGGGCTTTGAGAGCATTGGTAGATAATGCTATTTCTCCTCCTGCTTCAACAAAGCGGATGAGGGTGCTTGAAAACCAGGGCACGTATTTAGCCGCTTGACATTTTCCGGAAAGGAGAGCTTTATTTCTGTTTCTGTGACATGGAAGAGTAGGTCAAAGGTCTGGGCTGTGAGGTAAACTGCAGCAGTGGTCAGAGACTGCAGACCATTTAGTGAGTCAATGCCTTTTATCATCTTCAGTGAGGTTGGTATGTTTTGCTATGAAAGGGGTTGAGTGAATAATCTATAGTAGCCACTTGGGTCTATAGATTATATAGATATCTATAGTCTATGGTTTGTGGACCATAATGATATGTAATAACCATTAGTAACAGCCTTTCTATGTCACGTTGTATAAATCATTGGAGACAGGTGCAGGAATACGTAATAGGGGGGTTTAATACTCCACCCAAAATATACAACATGCCAGGAAAAGGCACGGGACGAAGCCCAAAACATACAAAAACACAGGGACCGCCAAACACCCCCCCGACACGGTACTCCAACCGCGGGATGACACCGGCCTCGAGGACGACCACAGGGACGCGGTGCGGGTCGGTCGGTCAGGGCCAGTTGAGGCGGCGTTGGTCCGACCATTCCCGCTGTGTGGATTTAGGGTTGGTTATTCTGTCACGTTGTATAAATGATTGGAGACAGGTGCAGGAATTTGTGATAGGGGGTTTTAATACTCCACCCAAAAATACAACATGCAATGAAAAGGCACAGGGACGAAGCCCAAAACAAACACACACATACAAAAACACCGGGATGTAACCCAAACAAAAGAGCGAGGTAAAACCTCTAATAAATACACGGGATGAGACCCGCAATACACTACACGGGATGAGACCCGCAATACACTACACGGGATGAGACCCGCAATACACTACACGGGGCGAGACCCGCAATACACTACACAGGATGAGACCCGTAATACACTACACGGGATGAGACCCGCAATACACTACACGGGATGAGACCCGGAATACACTACACGGGATGAGACCCGCAATACACTACACGAGATGAGACCCGTAATACACTACACGGGGCGAGACCCGCAATACACTACACGGGGCGAGACCCGCAATACACTACACGGGCGAGACCCGCAATACACTACACGGGCGAGACCCGCAATACACTACATGGGGCGAGACCCGCAATACACTACATGGGGCGAGACCCGCAATACACTACACGGGGCGAGACCCGCAATACACTACACGGGGCGAGACCTGTAATAACAATGCACAACAATACACGGGACGAGACCCGTAATAACGACACACAATACACGGGACGAGACCCGTAATAACGACACACAATACACCCAGCACGAAAGCCGAAACAACAAAGCACAGGTACTCACAAGACCAACGGACATGGGAACAATAACTGACCAGCGAATGGTGAACAGAGGGCACATATATACAGTTACTAATCAGGGGAATTGGAATCAGGTAATGCGTAATGACAGTTCAGTGAACTCCTAGAGGCCGGTGATGTAGACCTCCGGAACTGGTGCACGGAATGAGCAGCAGTACCGGGGGAATCCGTGACATTCTAGTATGTTCTTATGACACACTGTGAAATTGGTGGACAGTTGCACTTTGGAACACGACTTCCAATCTGTAAGTACAACAGATAATCATTCAGATGGTTTGAAATGACGACATCCATTCACTGCTCTCAATGTGAAATGAAAATGTTCAAAGCAATCCAAACTTCCCTGTTCATGTGGTTTAAAATAGTATAGGTCTGCTTGAAGCCCTTTTCTAGGATATAAATAAAGCTGAAGTTTTTTCTGAAATAAAATCTCTTCCCTCTTCCCACAGGAACGATGGGATAAGGCAGATTTAGTAAAGAATGTCTTCTTGGAAGGGTTTGTGGCATTTGGAGGAGGCCGAAACCAGTGCCCAGGAAGGTTAGAAAAACAGACATGTTTTTTTCTTCAGAACACACACTAGAGTTTTCCCCCCTATCTGGGATACCTACTGCAGCCCTCATCCTCCACATACAACACCCATTCTGCCAGTCACATTCTGTTAAAGGGCCCCAAAGCAAACACATCCCTGGGTCACTCCTCTTTTCAGTTCCCTGCAGTTAGCGACTGGAACGTGCTGCAAAACACTCAAACTGGACCGTTTTATCTCCATCTCTTCATTCAAAGACTCGATCATGGACACTCTTACTGACGCCGCTTTGCGTGATGTACTGTTGTCTCTACCTTTCTTGCCCCCCTGTTTGTGCCCAATAATGTTTGTACCAAGTTTTGTGCTGCTACCATGTTGTGCTGCTGCCATGTTGTGTTGCTACCATGTTGTTGTCATGTTGTGCTGCTACCATGTTGTGCTGCTGCCATGTTTTGCCACCATGTTGTTGTCATGTTGTGTTACTACCATGCTGTGTTTTCATGTGTTGCTGCCATGTTATGTTGTTGTCTTAGGGCTCTCTTTATGTAGTGTGTCTCTTGCCGCGATGTGTGTTTTGTCCTATATTTTTATTTTAAATCCCAGTCCTCCGTCGCCACAGGAGGCTTTTTGCCTTTTAGTAGGCTGTCATTGTAAATACTCAAATTTGTTCTTAACTAATTTGCCTAGTTAAATCAAGGTTAAATGTAAAAAGTAAATAAATAGTAGCTACCATCCTGCTAGTATCCATTCTCTTGCAAATCCAGCTAAGTAGAATTGAATCTGTCAAAGACAATAAATAAGGCATTGTGTTGGCACCAAATTGGCATTTAGAGGTATCGTATTGGATATGGCTTCCATGTATGATTTTGGGGGAGTTTTATATTTTTTGTTGTTGACTATTCTAGCCCTATTTTGCACCAGTAAAATAAGCATCGATAGCTATTTGTGACGATCAATATCCCACAGACCACAGGCATATTATGTGGGTACTACAATATCATTGCTGGTGTGTCTTACCCTGTCCTCCAGCCTCCTGCTGTGTCTGTCACTGTCTCTGGGGAGGTGGCTAGCTTGGGGCTCTGGGTTTGTATGGCTGTGCTGCGCTTTTGCCCCTGAATGTCAACCCTTGGGTCCTCTGGGGCCCTGACCGGGACATCAGCGGTGGCCCAGAGCGGCCGGGATGCGGCCAGGGGGCCGGTGTGACGTAAGCAGGGAAAAGATCAGGGCATGTTCCCAGCTGCACAGCAGGATCAAAGACACAGGCGTACTGTCGAGTGGTACTGACCTGTGACCCCCTCCGCTAGGACACAGACATAGTCATAACCTATGCATATTCAGACATGCTGAAAGAAATGGCAATGAAATGGAAATGACATATCTGCCATCCTTGAATATGTGCCTCTGTATTAACTCAAACAGAGAAAGTATGCTTTGTCAGTTGCACTGAGCAGACAGGCTACAAAGTAAGCCTTTGCGTTGGCCCACTAGCGCTCATTCACCACTGAGTCTTATTGTCATGCTAGAGCTAGCATCCTGCATCTCAGTGGTTAATTCACACAGGCGGCCGCTGAAATGATGACAGCCAGGGTACAGTGGTGGGAGGGGAGAGGCACAGAAATAACTAAGGGGAGCATGCCGCGTATGACACTCCCATATTTCATTCTTCCCATCCACCAATCCAGTCTAGTTTGATTCTGATGATTTTAGGAGATTGGCCTTGTGTCTGCGTCACTGACACAATACCCCGGTATGACTCACAGCAGTCACAGGGTGCAACTGAAGCAGTCTTCCAGGTTAGGATCACTGATAAAGACCAGCACACAGCTTTTTCTTAAGTCCTCACTACTGCTATTCTCTTTACATCTGTCCTTCTCCCTAAAGCCCTGTTTCTCTCTCTCTCTCTCTCTCTCTCTCTCTCTCTCTCTCTCTCTCTCTCTCTCTCTCTCTCTCTCTCTCTCTCTCTCTCTCTCTCTCTCTCTCTCTCTCTCTCTCTCTCTCTCTCTCTCTCTCTCTCTCTCTCTCAGCAGTGAATGTAGGAGAGGTAAAATGACACATTGGAATCAAACAGGAGCACCAGTTCCTACACCTTTCATTTCCTCTCTTCTTGTTGTGACAGCTCTGGCTTAGCCGGGAATGGCACCTCCATTGTGTCTGATAACCTGCTGAAATGCTAACAGAGATAGTGCCTCAAAGGAGAGAGTCTCTCAGTAAGAGAGACAGATGAAAAGGATGACTGGATCCTATCGCATTACCTTGAGTGTCTGTTACGTTCTCTGTGCCTGAGCTTACTGTTGTGTGTGTGTTAGGTTAGTTTGATATCATCACCAGTTGTTTGTTTTTTGGAGAAGTTAACATGTTAGTCATGTGTTTTTAATTGTATCAACAGGTGGTATGCCCTAATGGAACTCCACATGTTTGCTGCCTTGATTCTCTTCAAGTATGATGTCACTCTCATGGACCCGTTGCCTAAACCTGTACGTTTGGAAACCACTTTCTCATTTATGGGACTTTGAAAACATGCATTAATTTAAATACTAATATTGAAGTCTCTAAAGTTAAATACTGTAGTGTACTGTAAGGGAATTGCTTAAGTTTGTGCTTTTCTTCTAACTAATTTCGGTTCTATTCATGTGCTGTTCTATAAACCAATTTCTGTGTTCATGCAAGTGGTTGACTGAACAAATCCTCACATCAATTTGGCAGTGCACCCCTACCTTGTTTTGAGAACGAACAAAAGATATCTCAGTTTCAAGGTCTCAGCTTAGAGAGAAGAAGCCTCTTGAGGTGTTAGTCGGTCACATGCTATGAAACAGTATTGGTCGGTCACATCACATGAGACAAAACGGTAATGATTAATTAATTACGCTAAATCATGCAAATATAACTTGTCTGTGTATAGCCGTATATAAGACAACTGCTGGGTCTGCCCAGGCAGAGCTCCTGATTGACATGTGTACTATGGTCCATTGAGTCGGTTGGAACCTCTCGAGCGCGCTGACAAATAAACAATGATTCATTTAATATTGACTTTGAATGTCCCTGTGTAAGCATTTCCATGGCAGTATCACTGCCAATTACTTCATATCTATAATGTTCTACTCTCCCCAGAGCAATCTCCATCTGGTAGGGACCCAGCAGCCTGAGACTCCCTGCGCAGTGCAGTACAGACACCGATAGAGTTGACCTGCCCTGCCCAGCAATGCCACACAAGGGCACTGTGCTCTACAATCCTGCCCAAACACCTGCCAAATAGTTTTCTTTATCAATGGAGCTAACTTAAAAGTTATATTTTAAAGAACTTATCTAGAACGTATATAATGATACTACATCTGAAAATGCAGGAGATGGTGGAACCGTCTTCAAATGATTTGGTCTTTCCCTTTTCTTATTTTCACCCCACCAAGAGTGTTTCTAACCGTACGTTCCCTTCCTGCCCAGTCCAACACCTGATTATGAATTTGTACAGACATTGATCAGTATTTTGTGATGTAATAGAATATAATCCGATAGATTCTGACCCATACAGAAAATATTCACTGCACGTGGCATCAGTATGAGACCTGAATTGTATTTATGATCTGTATTGTATTTATGCACTGTTATTACCATGTACTTATATACGGCATCATACCTCACTTCATGAATACAGTCTGAGGTTCCTTTGCTTCAATATAGGCCTACTAGATCTGAGTTGTCTTAATAAAGGGTTAAATAAAAATAAAGGCAGTGATATTTTTACACCATATAATGTAGCCTTAAGTTTGTCCCTTAATTCTACTGGTATAGACCATCTCAAGGCCAGCCTGCTCTTAGATGCCCAAAACAAATACCAACTATTCTGAAGTGGGAAATCCGCGTGCACGCATATTGATGCAATTGTAGCCAAGTACAAAGGAATGTTGATCGATCGGCCCCTGAGATTGTCAGTGATGGCCATTAGGGTACAGTGGTCTATTTGAATAGGTATGGATCGTCCGGTCACAGGTTTAGACTTGTTTACAAGAGGAAATATGTCTGCCTAATGAAATGGTCTTATTGATGTGAGAGAACAGTGCTGAAGATAAGAGGTTGATTAAGGTTAGAAAGTTAGGCTACTGGACACACTTGAATGTTTTATGTGACGGACCATAATGTTTTATTTTATTTTTATGAATCAATTATTGATAGCCTGTGTTCATTCATGCACTCATTAAATGCACTGACAGTCGTTGGTTATGCATATCAAAATGGTGATGAATCATTACTAATAGGCCTAGAATAGCATAGGCCAACAATTTAATGCATGGCAACTGTTTCACCTGTCAGTGTTCAATGAATAAAAATGCTCAAAGGGCTAAAATATTCCCAGACACCTGACGTTTCTAAATGATACCGATCATCAAATTAGGCTACCTGCTGAAAGCGCAGCAACATCCATCCCGAAGGCTCGCCAAAGCTCTGACGTCGTCTCCACCTTTGTTAAATTGACACTCCGCTCTCTGGTAGACTATTGGTCAAAGAATGCCCCCTGTGGACATAGCTGTATTTCATAACTGGGTAACACACATCATTTGGATGCCGGAGGACAGTCATTGGTGAGTCAAACTGTCTGCAAAAACGTCAGGAGATTATCGGCGCGCAGCTGGAATGCAAGGTTGATTCACAAAGAAGAGTGAGGAGGTAGAGAGACAACGCCGAAGACACCACAGTCGGACCGAATCACACCGCACAGGTAGAGAGAGACGCGATGGCGACTCGGGGTTTCGCGTATCGCGTTTCTATGTGGAACATTGACAGTAGACTAATGCAAACAAGTGTGTCGCTTGCGTTGCATTGAAGTTGTTGGGTGTGTAGGGTCGTGTCAGCGGGTGGGAAAGTGCTCTAACTTGCAAGCGAATGACTTTCACCGAGACTTGAATAGAGGTTACAATGGGATATTGTTTAGCGGTGATGAGGGAATTGTCCTGTCCCCCCAAAATAGGCAGATTTTAGGCTAACGTAAACTATATGATTGTCTTTAAATGTCTTTAGTTTAGCCATCTATTTATATTGCCTGTCAGTTTAGAGGTTATGTAGCCTAACTCATTTTCCCCAATGTAACCCCTATGATGTTTTAGTGACATTGACCGTTTCTGAGACCGAAATACCAGCTGTCAACGCAACGCGTCTCGTTGAACATCACGACAGCCACTCTTGACTTTACAAGCAGTTTAAAAAAACTCTAAATAATTGTCTGTTCATCTTGAATTATTGTTTAACATCCTACTGGAAAGGTAGCCTACACGTAGCCAACAGATGTATAGCATATTGATAGATTGCATAAGACCTAAGGTAGGCTATCGGGTGTGTTTCCACTATTCTTCCCCATGAGAAAGTTGTGTTGTTCCCCGACAGCCAAAGAGCGGTCCCTCCAGACATTCTCCCTCTGACACCAACAGGTTGCTATTGGTTAAACCTCTGCAGATATGACTCATTGAAAGTCTGAATGAATATGCCTGCCTCATATTGCTGCTTCCTTGTGGGGATACATATTATTGATCTAGCTGTTGCATAGACTGTCAGTAACCAGCTGAGAATTCTTCTCGACTCCACGAAGTTGAGAATTATCGGCTAGTCGGTAACTAAATGGTTACATTCAGTAAGCAATATTGCATGCCACTTTTTATAAACTGGGTGGTTCGAGCCATGAATGCTATTTGGCTGACATCCATGGTATATCAGACCATATACTACGGGTATGACGAAACATTTATTTTTACTGGTCTAGTTATGTTGGTAACCAGTTTATAATAGCAATAAGGCACCTCGGGGGTTTGTAATATATGGCCAATATACCACGGCATGCGTCGTGCGTAAAGCAGCCCTTAGCCGTGGTATATTGGCCATATACCACACCCTCTCGGGTCTTATTGCTTAATTATAGCATTGTAACAATTGTAGCCTACATGTTTTTCCTTTGTACCTTGATATGATTGATGGTATGTTAGTAACTTCTTTCATCAGATGATTTTATGAACAACAGGTTATCATTATCAAGCCATATGGTGCCAGCTGCATCACCACCACTACCAACTCTCTCTCTCTCTCTCTCTCTCTCTCTCTCTCTCTCTCTCTCTCTCTCTCTCTCTCTCTCTCTCTCTCTCTCTCTCTCTCTCTCTCTCTCTCTCTCTCTCTCTCTCTCTCTCAATCCCTCTTTAACTCTCTCTCTGTCTGTGGGATAGAGCAGATAAGCATGTTTCACCCATGAGATCAGTGAAATGGAACAATTGACAATTGGAATGTTCCACAATGGGCCAATAAATATAGCCTAATGATTTTAGTGATTGACCTTGTGGTTTGTCTAATGTTCCTTGCCTCTTAGTTAGCATAGTTCGTTTGTAGAACAGTCATTTGATGGTCCATTGATTCCATTCATAATGAGAGATACTTTGCATTAAGCCTTGTTTATCATTCTGATTATTTGGAAAGTACAGTGCTTAATTAATGTATTCAATCTAATCAGTCATCTTTCATCTGAGATGATGAGTAAACAAGCATACAAGTGACTAATGGGAGTGGCATGGAGAGTCAGACAGACAGACAGACAGACAGACAGACAGACAGACAGACAGACAGACAGACAGACAGACAGACAGACAGACAGACAGACAGACAGACAGACAGACAGACAGACAGACAGACAGACAGACAGACAGACAGACAGACAGACAGACAGACAGACAGACAGACAGACAGACAGACAGACAGACAGACAGACAGACAGACAGACAGACAGACAGACAGACAGACAGACAGACAGACAGACAGACAGACAGACAGACAGACAGACAGACAGACAGACAGACAGACAGACAGACAGACTGCTGTACCTCAAAGGCTGTTGACTCACAGTTCTGAATGCATCATTCTATTCTCTGGACCTGTTCAACTCTGACTGTCAAACCCAAACTCATATCCTCTTCAGCAGAGACATACATGGCTGTGTGTGTGTGTGTGTGTCAGGGGAGAATGACTGCCCCCTCCCATTGAAGCCATAGAAGTTCAAGGCCGACACCTGTCCTGCAGGCATTGTTAGCAGAAAACAGGATCCCCATTAGAGTGAATGTGGTGAATCTTCTTGTAAAAATATTTTTTTGTCAATGACAGTAATTGCTTCTAATACACCAGATGTACTTTATGTTCTTGAACAGGTTATTCAAAAATGGCACACAGAATAAGTTGTAAGGATAATTGAGTAGCTAATGACAGCCTGTAGTAACCCAGTCGGCCTTCAACGTGAGTTAATCAATTAGAGGGGACAGCACAGCTGTCCTGCACATGTTATGTCTCCATTAGACGCCATCACAGATAGAACAATGACACAGATATTTCACCGGATTTAATGTGAAGCACACAGTTGGCGTTTCCAGTCACTACCAAATATGGTGATGAGAGGAAGCCCAGTGGCTGGCAGTGGGAGAAGATGGAGCGAGATGGATTTTGGTCGACAATCTGCTCATTTTCCCATCGATAAAACATTTGATCTCCATACAGTTTTCAGTTTCCAAAACTAGAATCTGTAACAAACAGATTGGACTGTGTTTTGTAGACTCTACCCTTTGCCAAAGTTTCAAAACAAATTGCGTTGTTTAGAAGGAATGCAAGGGCGAATTGGGTTATTGCACACAAGCGCTTCACAGAGTAGGCTTTCCCCAACGGTAATATGCAAATAAATGATAGAACGCACCAATAGGATCTCACTGGCTCGTGCTTGGCTCTGCCCACCTCCTTGCTTATTCTGCCCACTATGATTAATTTGCTCCCATTAGAAACGACAGGCTCTGGTCTATCTTGGGTTTAGTTATAAAAATCTTTGATGCCATCTTAACCGACTTCATTTGGCTTCAATGCGCTATTGAGTCTTCACATAGGAATGAATAGTGTGACTTGATCGATGGCTTTGTCCATTCATATATACAGTCGTGTGTGTGTGTGTGTGTGTGTGTGTGTGCATGCGGGAGAGAGAGGGAGCATCCGTGTGTGTGTGTGTGTGTTCTTGTTTTGTCTCTCCTTAACAGCCTTGTCTCAGACCACAGGGCACAATGCTGATATTGAAATGAAATAGGGCCCTGTCTGTCTGGAACACTTCAATTTAATCAAGCACCCCAGCAATCTGTGTATTTCACTAGTGTTACAGCTATTTACAACAGTGTTTACACAGGCCAGGAATGATCAAGACAGCCACAGTCACTATCTATAGCCTTTTGTGAGTGTGTTTGTTTGTGTGTGTCCACAACAGTGTGTTTGTGTGTGTGTCCACTGTCCATAACAGTGTGTTTGTGTGTGTGTGTGTGTTTCCACTGTCCATAACAGAGTGTGTGTGTGACGAGTGATGTGCTGATCCTAAAATAGCCACAGGATGTGTGTGAGTATGAGGCTGCTGGTGACAGTGCAGGCTTGCCAGCGGACTGGAGATGTCAGGGTCTATTAATGACAGGGAAACTGTGACAAGCACCTAATTCCTTCACGTCTCCATATCTCCTTCTCACCTCTGTTGTGTCTGCTCTACTTCTCTCCATCGTCTACTCTCACCCGCCAATCCTCTCCTCTCCTCCATCCCTCCTTCCATCCTTCCCTCATCACACCTCTGTGGGATCACCCATCTCTAAGCCCATCACCCAACCTTCTGGCAGAGTATTAGCGACCTGGGCCAGAGGTTAGCATCTGTTGGCTTGGGGTTGGAGAGGTTAACACTCTCTATGTCTCTCTATCTCTCTCTCTCTCTCTCTCTGTGTTGTTGTTTTAACTGCCTGTGGAGGTGGACTGTTTTTAGTGTGAGCTCTGTATTCAGTTACATCAGTGGTCAGTTAGCCTTCAAGTGAACTGGTACGGAGGAGAGTTTGACTGTCCACTTCCTCCCCCTAGGAGCCATCACAGCATTTGGACTGAGCACACTCATATCTCTCTCTCTCTCTCTCTCTCTCTCTCTCTCTCTCTCTCTCTCTCTCTCTCTCTCTCTCTCTCTCTCTCTCTCTCTCTCTCTCTCTCTCTCTCTCTCTCTCTCTCTCTCTCTCTCTCTCTCTCTCTCTCTCTCCCCTCTCTCTCTCTCTCTCTCTCTCTGTAGCCATGAAGGGGGAGCATTTATTTTCCAACCTGAAAAACGCCACATTCTACCAGCGGGTCTACCTACTGGGGGGCGAGGAGCTGCTGGTACTGCAAAGCACTGTGGGACATCCCGCGCTGGGCGACAGCTTCCACCAGATCACCGACTTTAACGACCTGCCCACCTCCCTTTTTGCCTGCAACGTGGACCAGTCTGTGTTTGAGGATCAGGAGGGCAAGGTAAGGTCAAACCACTCTCTTCTTATTCACGGGGGAGAGAGTTGCTCAATGTCCACCTGCTATTAGGCCTAGTTGGTTCTCTTGTTTGGCTTCGTGTCTAAGGAAAAGTGATTCTAGGTGATAAAACTGTAAAGGTCACATTGGTCCTTCTGTAGCTCAGTTGGTAGATTGGCCTGTGGGTTTATCCTGACTGTAAGTCTTTGGTCTGCTAAATGGCATCCCATGAGATTGGCCTGGTTTATCCTCCTGGTCCATGCATCCACCACAGTTCTTGTGATTTATCGTTTGATTATTTTCTTGGTACTGTATTTATTTGTGCCCTCTGGTCTGCATGGCATAAAGTTGATTCATCTCAGGGGCGGTTCATCTTCTGAGGGCAATTTGCCCTTGGCAAAGAAACACACAGTGAATATCTCTCTGACCTACTGTACTCCACTCTGGATGCCTGGCAGCCATCTTCTACATTTATCTGGTGTCATCTCTCCCTGGCTGTCTTCGTACTCAACTCTGTCCTCATAATCCATCAATTACCCAGGGTTGGCCTGTCAGGCCTGTTTTGTCATCCAGTTTACCCCGAGTGGCGCAGCGGTCTAAGGCACTGTGTCTCAGTGCTAGAGGCGTCACTACAGACACCCTGCTTCGATTCCAGGCTGTATCACAACCAGCTGTGATTGGGAGTCCCATAAGACGGCACACAATTGGCCCAGCGTTGTCTGGGCTTGGCCGGTGAAGGCCGTCATTGTAAATAATAATTTGTTCTTAACTGACTTGCCTAGTTAAATAAAGGTTAAATAAAATCAATTAAAAAATCCAGCTGAAGTTGAGATCAAAAGCTGCCATTCTGAGACCAAAAACTGGTCATCCACTGTACCTCTAGTTATACATTATTTTGACTGCTATCATGGCAGGCAGTGGTTTTGATATGTGGCTTAGGAGTCCTAATAGATGTCCACAGGGCCATATAACTTGTTGGAAGTTCTATCTGGTGCTCTGAATCTCAGCATCTCAGAGGTCAAGGGTCATTGTCATCTGAGTGTCAACAAGGGCTCTAAAGTGTGACCATTTTGGTTGCATATGCTCCTAAATATTTAGCTGTGCGACCTGGAAACACAAGCAGTGTTCCCCACCCCAATTTAATATCGTTGTAATAATTCGCTCTACCGTTGTTTCTGAGTGCACTAGAGTAAAAAGCGAGTGCATATTCGTTACCATCATGATTGTACCGCAGAGAATCTAACGGCTTGACACACATCTAAAAAATGATCTTCCTATGGCATTTCACATTCAGAAACCATGTCGTGGGTCGTTCTAAAACTTCTTGCGGACCATTTGTTTACACCTTGTTCCATCATGTTACTTCATTAGCTAGCTAACGAACAACCTGGTGAATTTATAGTAGACTACATCTGAATATCTGGGGGCACAGAGAGAAAGGAAAGGGATATCATCTTCAGGAGATCACTGATCATAGCAATGAATGAATGACTGATCTCTTGCATGTCATCACTCACAAACATGATGTTCTTAAAGAGACAGTGTACAAATTTCAATGTAATGCATCTCAATATAGTGCTTTTCCACAATGCAGACACCTAACATTCCACGCATGACTTTGTAAGTTCAATGACAGTTATTTGTATCATTTTAGCTTGGTATAATAAACACATGTATTTAAAGGGTTACATTAGTTTCTAGGGCACAACATGTGCTTCAGAAGTAGCTAGAATACATATAGGCCCCAATATAGATTATACAGTACCAGTCAAAAGTTACTATTTTCTACATTGTAGAATAATAGGGAAGACATAAACTATTAAATAACACATATGGAATCATGTCGTAAAAAGTCTTAAACAAATGAATGCCAAGCGTGTGTAAAGCTGTCATCAAGGCAAAGGGTGGTGATGAAGATGAAGAATCTTAAATATAAAATATATTTAGATTTGTTTAACACGTTTTTGGTTATGACACTTTTTACACCAGCTCCATCCTCTTACCCTGCCCCAGCTCCATCTTCTTACCCTGCCCAGTCCCAGCTCAAGCCCCAACACCAGCTCCATCCTCTTACCCAGCCCCAGCTCCATCTTCTTACCCTGCCCAGTCCCAGCTCAAGCCCCAACACCAGCTCCATCCTCTTACCCAGCCCCAGCTCCATCCTCTTACCCTGCCCAGTCCCAGCTCAAGCCCCAACACCAGCTCCATCCTCTTACCCAGCCCTGTCCCAGCTCAAGCCCCAACACCAGCTCCATCCTCTGACCAAGCCCCAACACCAGCTCCATCCTCTTACCCTGCCCCGTCCCAGCTCAAGCCCCAACACCAGCTCCATCCTCTTACCCAACCCCGTCCAAGCCCCAACACCAGCTCCATCCTCATACCCTGCCACGTCCCAGCTCAAGCCCCAAATGCAGCTCCATCCCCTGCCCCAACCCCATCTCCAACTTCAACCCCATCTCAGCCCCAAACCCAGCAGCCTCATACCCAGCCCCCTGCTCCAGCCCCAACCCCAGCAGCCTCATACCTGGCACCAGCCCCAACCCCAGCAGCCTCATACCCAGCACCAGCCCCAGCTCCAGCCCCAACCCCAGCAGCCTCATACCCGGCACCAGCTCCAGCCCCAACCCCAGCAGCCTCATACCCGGCACCAGCCCCAAACCCAGCAGCCTCACACCCAGCCCCCTGCTCCAGCCCCAAACCCAGCAGCATCATACCCGGCACCAGCCCCAAACCCAGCAGCCTCATACCCAGCCCCCTGCTCCAGCCCCAAATCCAGCAGCATCATACCCGGCACCAGCCCCAAACCCAGCAGCCTCATACCCAGCCCCCTGCTCCAGCCCCAAACCCAGCAGCATCATACCCGGCACCAGCCCCAGCTCCAGCCTGCGTCAGTCAGAGAAGAGACATTAGCTGGTCGGCCACACCACTGCTTTGATCCTCACGCTGTGCGACAGCTGCATACAGAAGCCATTCCTCCAGGACAGCGGCAGGCTAAAGGTGATCCATCACCAGTCACACGTACTGACATACACACGCCTGGAAACGACTGGACTGGCCTCTTGGGACTGGACTAGACTGGGTTGGGATGGTATGGGATAGGATGGGCTGTCTCTTAGAGTGGATAATGGGAGGAAGAAAAGCAATGAAGGGGAGGAGAGGAGAGGAAAGGGCAGGATATTAGGTCTAAGGAGTGGAGGGAGGGAGGAAGAGGAGGATGCATTCGACTGACATGACTTGAGTGACGGTAATATACGTAAAACATACACGTTGCCATGCCAACCACTTTAAGCATTCCATTTCCCTCTATAATGAGCCCTAATGAACCTTAACACCAGTCTGCCAGTGAGGCATCATTACCCAGGGCCTCTGCTTCTACTGACTGATCTACCAGGGTGAAGTCAGTCCAACAGCACCTGGATGTTTCCCTCTCAGTTTTTCTCCCTGATTT